>NW_022715691.1:11957-76976 GCF_011630105.1 Anneissia japonica
TCTTATTATTGTAGTAGTGATACTATGTACACGTTTTAATTATTGTTATTTATTCGTTAACGTCATTATATTTACATTTAAATTTCCAATGTTAAAATAATCTTATTTATCAAAATTGTATATTTAAATAATATAGTAATAGCCAAGCCGAGGTATAGCCCAGTCTAGGCCTAAACAATTTACTATATGTGAGTGTATAAAATTATGAAAAATATGATTGAAACGCAAAATTGTGAAAGAATAAAGGAAGAATAGGAAAGAGATTTGGAGCGGCTGAAATATTTTCCGAAAATATACAATAGTAGTAAATGTGCTATTATTGCATTACGTTTTTGTAAACAAATTTGGGCACAAAAAAAAAACGAAATTAATTTTTATACATTAAAAATTAACGTAGGCCTATTTTTCATGCGTTTTAATAAGCAGATGTTGATGCGTACATACAGAACAATGCGTGAAAATACAGAACAACACACAATGAAATACAACAATATTCACTCATAACTTTGAACTTGAACAAATTGAATATAGGCCTATCCATTGGTAAGTTACAGGTAGCTCAACTTTCCTTATAATTACTACAGCTTTCAGGCTATCTTTGAATTTTGAATTTCGTCTCCTCGATGTTATGACGGAATTCCAAGATAACATATCTTGGAAAGACGTCTTTCCAAGATAATTTATCTTGGACTTCCGTCTTTCCAAGATACGTTATCTTGGAATTCCGTCTTTCCTAGATAAATTATACTGGAAAGACGGAATTCCAAAATAAATTATCTTGGAATTCCGTCTTTCCAAGATAAATTATCTTGGAATTCCGTCTTTCCAAGATAAATTATCTCGGAAATCCGTCTTTCCGAGATAAATTATCTCGGAAAGACGTCTTAATAAGTATTTATTCCATGTTTCCATGATAATTATCTTGGAAACTCGGAAACGCGGAAGGTCACTTTAAGCTTCCGTAAATTTTAGAATAAAAACACGAGTTTTCTTGAAGTTGTAATAATTATTTTACTGGAATTTAACTGTAGAAAGGCATACATCATGGGCATGCGTGAACTCCGTATCCACGATATATCTCCAGTTCTGAGTTTTGTTTATATAAAACTTGATGCGTGATGGTCCATGCTTCGCACAGTGGGCTGTGAGTAGTAATGACTTCGGCCTAGAATTATCAATTTTTTAACCGACTGTTATTAGTCAACATGATAATAGAATGATTGTTTAAAATAGATAAATATACTCAATAAGTGTTTTGTTTTATTAAACTTAAACTAAACTGATGTTGAAAATTTAACATAGCACGACCGTCTAGCAAAAAATGGGGATTTCCCTAGGCCCAGCTGTCAGAGCAAGAATACGTTGTTAACATGGCGGTAGCCAGCAGTTTACACGCATTTCCAGTTGTTTGTTGTTTAATAATCGGCCGAAAAAGATGAAGTTTCTTTATGTGAACATTTATAAATAATGTCAATGTTTCAAAATAATTAAAAACTTAACATTATGGGAACGGTTTGGAGCTTAAAAATAGGTGCGGCTTATACACAGGTGACACAAAAAATCGTGATATTCGCGTCCTAATTTGGGGGAGGGGGGGGCCGCTTATACACAGGTGCGGCTTATACACCGGAATATACAGGTACGGAGCAAGGTTGAGTGGTGGGCATTTCGAAAGTATACCCTGAATACTTAAATTGGTTGTTGTGTCCACTAGTCGATGGTGAGTCATGTCGACAAGGAGTCCAAAAAGTCGTAGAAAATCGGCGCCTATCACATCCGCAATCACAAAAATCCATGAAGACTTGCGACGTAATTCCAGATCAAGAGTAATTGAATGGTGTCCGTATGTTGCAATCGATGAATTGTTAGCCGCGTTTAAGTTATAATCATGTCGCCTGTTTTTACGTTCATGTCGAGTTGGTGGAACAACGCTAACTTCTGCCCCAGTGTCGATGAGGAAGCGTTGGTTAGAAAACTTGTTTGTGATAAAGAAAAGGCGACTTACAGGATGGCCAGCAACGTCCGTTGCTTTTAGTTGTTGGCGTTGGCGTTTCCCGAACACGGTGGAAGATATTTGCGTGCATTATCACCAAATTTCAAATGGTACCAACAAAGTGATGGCGTCTTATCATCAGCTGATCGTGAAGAGCGATTGCGCGATGAAGAGCGATTGCGACTATATGATCGACTGCGATTTCAGCTTCCGCTTCTGGGTCGAGATCGTTGAACTGCTTGCCAAGTTCCAAATTTTGTGTCAATTGTTGAATCTGCAATTGAAGTGTGTGAATTGTGGCAGATTGTGAGGGCAGTTCCTCTTGGTGGACGGAAGAAACAGTCGGCGGTGGCACAGATATTGGGGAGGTGGCAGATACCTCCAATATTTTGTCGGCAAGTGTAGTTAGGCCTGGCATATTTAGCTCATCTTTTGCAGAAGCCAAAATTAACTGAACATTGGCTGGAAGACGACTTAAGAACAATTGCTTCATAATTGTTGGTTCAGGGTTCGGTCGCCGAGAAGTTGCAACATCCCTTATAATTGGGAGGGTTTTCGATCTCCTAACTCCTCCGCTGTCAAAAGTTGTCGGAGACGCTTTCGATCGGAGTCAGATGTCCGTTTTAGTAACGCCTCCTTTATTGTACGTACCTATTGTCCTGTGGCGGGTGAAGTAGGAGATTGCGCACTTCTTTGGCTATCTCCGGTTGCAAGGAGCCCACCAAATGCGCGTACTTCGTAGCGTCCACCGTGATATGCCTGGTGGTAAACTGTGCCTCAACCTGTGTGAACCATAATGTTGGATCATTGGGCCAGTAGGGTGGAAGTTTCAGAGAAACTGATGATATTGCAGGCGGTGCAGCATCTGAAGCAGATACGACAGGTTGTTGCTGTTGAACTTGTTGCAGTTGTCCTTCCATTATTAACTTGATGCAAAGAGTGTGCACTGAAACGTCGGAGGTCACCACTTTAGTGTAAGTGTACGATGAGATGATAAAAATACACCACACTAATTTATATGTAGAACTGTACAATTTATTCCAAGTGAAAAGCGTATTTACAAAAACACTTGAGAAACAAGTTGATGATATATACAGATTGATAGAAAGCGAAAGTAATGTGTACTCAGGGAGGACAAACTGAGGAGTGTCTGTAAAAGTACAAATGTATGTGATATAGCATCACCTTTCATACCATCTGACCAATAAGGATTAGTAATTGCCTGTCCTTGTCTAGTACCTGGGAAACTTATCAACATTCCCAAATGATGTGTGGTCACTTGAATTAAGTCAAATGACCTTAAGGTAAATGACCTTCCTAAGCTTGGTGTATAACCCATGAAGTTGGGATATAAGGGCCCGTTTACGAACTTTCAAAAAACCGGATAAAAACCGGATAACTCAAGCCTGAGGTGATAACTAATCATTCCTCAACTAGCTATAATTACTAAAACATCTGGACTTTCCGGGCTTATCCTTTCCGGATAAGTTTGGAGGGTTGGAGGCTGCCTCGGGCGCAATAGCCCACAGCATGGTGTCAACTGACCTTACTTTTATGAGAAATCTATTCAGATTAAGCACTTGAGTCCGCAATTTTTTTCATCCATGCCCTCGTCCAGTGACATCGCTAGAGTAGTCCTCACTTAATAAATTATATTATTAAATTTTTAAGCCGAAATATTATTTTTACAACGATATACCCCTATATACAATGGCTGCAGCTGAACAGAGTGGGCGGACTGACGAAGCAACCCAAACGTTAATTAGCATATGGGGAACGACATCCATACAAGATGGTTTTGATGGAACCCGACGGAACAACGCCGTTTATAAAGAAATCGCACAGAAGATGCGTGAAATGGGTTATAACTTTACGCACGCACAGATAGAATAGCAAATGCAAGAACCTGAAAAAAATACACCCAGGAAAAGGACTCCAATGGAAGAAACCCCCCCTCCCCAACAGAATGGCCATATTTTGAAATGATGAACGAAATTTTGGCAATATACTCATTACGTCGTTGTCGGCTCTGAACACCAGTATAGCTAGCAGTACAGTAGTAGTAGTAAGTCTGTAGGCTATTTTTTTTTCTTTGTTTTTTTTTTTTTTTTTTTTGTAGTTTTCCCAGTTGGCTAGGCTCTAGTTTCTAACGCCTGGGTTTTTTTTATAGAATTGGTTGAATTTCGAGCGTAGGCAAGGCGAGGTAATTCGTTGTTGAATTTCCTAGCGGTGAAGTGTTTGTTTAAACCGAAAGGTCCACTGATTAATCTCAGATAAGATAGTATAGTACATACTCCAAGTATTGAAATACACGCCATCGTGTTGGGATTCAATATTTCGACATTAATTATGTCATCATCAGGAATGATGAAAAGTGTTTGTTTTGTTTACATGAAAGGCCTATACCTTAACTGTCTGTATCCGAATAACTTCGTAAACGAGCGATCTAATGACCTACCCTCTGGGCATTTTGTCATTTTTGACGTATCCTGTTTCGTTGAAAGTTCGTAAACACAACCTTAGTTAAAAATGCAAGTTATTATTTACACACAGATCCTATATACAAATTTACAGATGGTAGTACTGCTACAATATAATATAAAGTAGATGGTAAATCAAGGTTACTACTAATCTATAATCAATTAAACCCTGCTTATGAGGTCCCAATTTACGGTCCCAAGTCTTGAAATAGCTTACAAAACTCTGTTATGAATAAAAAGTATAGCCGTGTTAGTCTGTACAGTATAGAACAATATAAAATAAATAACAGCAGCACTTTTGAGACTAACAATATATAATTTATTCTCTAGCTTTCATCCACACAGTGGACTTCATCAGGAGACTGTACAATAATATACAACTGAAATAATGGGGGTGGTCCTAAAACAACAAAGAATGGTGTTCAAAGCAAGTACAAGTCTACCAAAATATTTAGAATTATTTAGATTGCTTATTTCTATGTGGACGAAACTAGAGAATAAATTATATATTGTTAATCTCAAAAGTGCTGCTGTTATTTACTTTATATTGTTCAAGACTCTATTATCAATTCGTTTTTGCTTGGGAGATCAGCCTAGTTATTCTGGTTGGGCAATGTTGCTCAGTTAAATTTGTATTAATGTGTATTTCAGTTTTTGTAACTAATTTCCTCTCTTTTATTCCATGTGTACGACGCAACACTTGTTGAGTTAAGTAACACGGATGTAAATGATGAATGTTAATAACATAAAGTACCAATAAGTAGTTTGACCATAAAATAGAATGTTACCAAGGCTATTTGAACTGATTTTTTTTTTTTTTTTTGGTTATTGTGATTAATTGGTTTAGAGAAGGTTTTGACCAAAAATCAATGCAAAAACAGCTTTAGCCTCATATTCATGACAAGTCATTCTGAAGAGCGTATACATAACTATGCCATCAGGCTTAGCTTGTGTATGTTGTCTTTTTATGACACTTGTATGTAATTAAAAAATTCCTGGCATTTTTACCTGGATTGAACCTAAGACCTTTGGGTTGAATGGAATTGTCTCCTTCAGTTTATTGTATCAATTGTAGTTACAAATACCTGGTTGTATTGTGCTAAGTATTATGTCTTTGTGTAGATATCATTGATTGTAATTTGTGTTTTATAATGACTGATATAAATAATTCAAAGGAATTCCTAACCTACTATTAATGATATATTTTCTGTAATAATAGGGTTGTAGCAATAAATGAAAGATAATCATCTACTGTATAGTAGTTAAGCCTATCATCTGTTAAGATCTGGTAGAAGACTTAGGGCTGTATATGTAGGGAATGATTCTCAAATTTATTCGTTCTTGTGTACTTTAGGTTTAATGTTGGCTTACGGTAGTGAACTGAACTATAAACTTTAGGAATCTACTTTAATATTGAAAAATCAATGCAGTACAGTATGTTTTACAATAATTTAAAAAAAAAAAAAATCCTTTATTATTTTCTTTTAAATTGGAATTTAGTTTGGGCCCTGTAGACTTGTGGCAACCGCAGCTCAGTGCCACCATGACCGTCAACATTTTACTCAATTCTGAGGTTTAGTGCAATATACAAACAGAAACATGTAATGGATACCTACAAAATGAAACTTTATTACCAGTCAAAATTCACCAATCTGACATTTCTGAAAGTTTTTCATACTTTCAGAAATAACAACTAATCGTCAACAATCCTATTCTATTTACTTTCAGTGTATTTTTGTGACTTGGAATTTAGAGGGAGAATAAGGGGACATTTCCACTTTCTTCTTCCTCCCTCACCATATTTTTGGTAAACATTTTTTTGTTGTAAATCTTATCAGAAAATTACCATGCTAAATTAGAAAAAATCAATAAAACACAACCCAAATTAACAGAGGTGCTAGAGGTTAAAGGCCCCTTGCACACCCACCAGGGGCTGCGCTAGCTCTGCTCGCACATTCAATCCCCCTCAACTTTTCTGTAACAGACTGGATCTGCCCTGTTCATATTTTATCCACTCTGATGGAATTAAAGGAAACGAGATTCTTAATCCAAAGGCAAGATGATGTCCAGACACAATAACACTAGCCCAGACATTCAGCCTTCCACTCTATATACACTTTAACAGAACCCCTTCATTTCCTATGAACTATTCCCAACAAAAGCCTGCATTACTTAGATGAATAACTGATAGGTTAAACACTTGAATAAAATATGTCACAGTTGGAAGGAATTCTTTACTCCACAATCACTAACCCTTTTGTTGACGATGAACGGAAATCGGTAAACTTGCGACCACCTTACAATGGCCGCTGTAAAATACACAAAAACTGGAAGGCCATTCATGCGTGGGTTTATCTACTGATCAGAATGGTAATTTGTGAGCTATAAGTTTTATGCCTTTAGTTATGTTGTTAAAAAGGTGTCTTGGAATTCAATCCCTGTAAAAATTGGTCTTGAATTGTCCAACCCAGTTTTTACTATATTTAAACAAGATTTTATTGATGGTGTTATTTGTACAGGCCTCACCTATTTTACTTAATAAATGACAGTGGGCCTTTATGTACATGGCTTGTCTTTAAACATGGTAGGATGAAATAGGCCTATAAGAATGATCTCAACAAAAGTAAACTGAATGTAGGGTAAATATTTATTTTCTGTTTAAGTTTTCAATGTGTCTGTAGTACTCCAACCACACAGCATACCATTCCCACTGCTAATGGACAACAGTATTGTGCAGAGATGGTATTATCTAACATAATATTTTATAGGCCAATTAGATTATAACTTATTTCTATTTTTATTTTTTTTAAAAATGAGAATCATCAAAGTTTACCCGGTGACAGGTAAACTTTTAATCCATTGTTTATAAGGTGAGACTTCTTCTTGTTTAGCGAACCCACCGCGTACCAATAATTATTTCAAATAAAAATAACATTTTATTTTTGGCCAATAAGCGCACCCACCGCTGACATGAAATCTTCAAAAATAAGATATGTATTATATTTCTTCCTAAATACATATATTTAAAGCATTTTACCATCTCATTTCTACACTGTTTACATTGACCTGTAAAATTATATTTTTATTTCCTCCTCTGTCGGGATGTTTTGGCAACACTAGTTGCTAAATAAAAAAAACAAAATTAATTTTTATTGTTTTTCCACCCTCCTTTGACAATCTTCCAAAAAAATAAGTTTGCGAAACAAGGTATGAAAAAATCTGGCCTAAGAAACGAAATGTTAAATTAATGTACTTGTTTATTTAATGTTTAGCTTTAATATAGAGCTTATAAGGTTGAGCTTGACCACCTGTATTATATAATCAGTGGCTGGCCCCGGCCCCTCTTAAATTGTTCAAATTTGTAAAAAATTGGAGAAGAAAAGAAAATTACATTAAAATGTAAGTCTGAGAGTGACATTTCTGGCCATCAAGTGGTGACATAATTACCTCAGCCCCAACCATGGTGGTGCTGAGATGGTATAGACCTTCCATCTATTTAAGTCCCTCCCTGGGCCCCCTCCATTTCAAATTCCCAGATCCGCCACTGACAATAGTGGTAAAAATAGTAATATTATTATTAATAATAATAAAATTAATGAAATAATAATAATAATGTATGAATGTATTAGACATAGAAATAAATGGTGTATTACACTCATAAGTTCATACATCAGAGGAAAGCAGCGTACACCTTCAATAAGAAATTGGCGTGCATTCCGGGGAAAAAAACAATATATTGTTTGAAGTCAACTGTTTGTATAGCTGATGGTTGTTGACTGAATAAAAATAATATTTGTGCAAATATCGTTAAATATCTGTATGGTATCTAATATCTTATACTAATTAAATTCAATGTCCAGTTAGTAGCCAGCATATATTAACTCACTCTTTTTCTTATGATAACATTCTCATCATTTAGGAAACTTTATATACAGTATGGATTTTGCTGGCCTGCATTATATCCAATTACTGTACACGATTATGTTGTTCTTGTGTTGGTAATGGCGCTGCTGATACGTGTGCTCATTTAAAAATCAATTTTAAATCTTTCACCACCAGTCCTAAATGAATGAGAATATTCACATGCTTTTGTTATATAAAAAGCGGTAATTGATAATAAAGCCAGTTACAATATCTTATGATAATTTATGTATGTATTATATACTTTGATTATTGATCGAATTTTTTATCAGCATTATGTTTAAATCTGAAATCACACACATGCATATACCACTGTATTACTTGCAGTAGGGCCATATCTGTTGTATTTCTGACAGATGAGCATTGTCCTCTTTTGCGCAATCCTGGTACTGCTGTGTCGTTTTGTATTTTTGTATTTTAATGATCATATTTATAAATTTGAAATGGTGAAATAAATTATATGATATATGATATGAATTTTTAATACTTTAATATAGTAAATATTGTGGTATTACAAATCTGTTAACACCAGTTCCTCACAACTTTTTTTAGAAAAAAAACTTTGTGATACCATATTAAAATGATAATATTTAAGAAATTTATATATCAATCAGAACCTATTTCAAATGACACAGATAATAATTGTAATACTTTTGGTCATTAGATACATCGTAGAGGTAAAAATGTTAAAAATACATTGATGAATAAATAGCCATACCCAATATTCCTCTACTTCTAGGGGATTCCTATTCCTGTATCTGCAGTATAGAATTCAACACCTGGTTAAGAATTCATTTGGAAAATTATTCATCCTGTCATGGACATGATTTTTTTTGGTAGATAGGGAGACAAACACTTCCTAAAAAAGCATTGAATCTTAGAGCATCAGACTCGAATGTATGCCTATTTTTTCCACCATATTGATGGAATCGGATCAATGATATCCATTGTTTTGAAGTACATAGGCCTATACACTGGTTACCAAAGTTCTAAGTTAATGCACTTTACTGCTGCCACAAAATAAAATATTATTGGTAATAAATTTAAAAACATTTTATGACTGATTGTTTTATTATAGTTTCTGTTATGTACATATATATCATTGGGGCTGATTAAGGATTTCAAAAAACCAGGCGGGATAAATTTGAATATTTTGCAAGTGAAAATTGGAGGGAGGGGCACATGCCAATGGATGCTAGGATTTTCCAGTCGGGCAGATAGGTTTAAGTATTCTTGCAGGGGTCAGACCATTTTTTATAGACACTAGCCAGGTCTAGGGGTAACATTGTGGTGGGGCCAAGGAGGTTAATAGCACATGGAATGACTTAGAAATTTTGGATCATTTTAAGTGGCTTGAAGACATTTTAGCAAGTAATATATGCTTTTGTTTGCCTTTTTCATTCAAGTCAAGCATACAATGTATCACCTATCTGCTGGTACATAAAACATTTACTATTAGAAATATATTTTATTGTTGGGATCGTACCTTTACCATACCAAGTACAGTAACCTGTACTAGACATAGTGTAATATTTATTATAGTATATATAGTACAATACAGTAAACCAAGTTGCTATTGATGAAGCCAAAGGAGAAAGACAAAGTGAAAACTGAGTGACCCCCCTAACTTTCCCCTTAGATAGACAAAAGTCTATTTATTCTTCCTTTCATGTGTACAATATATATATATATATATATATATATACTTTAAACACATAATCCAGTTTCTGGTTTATAAAGCTTGACCATGATAGAGCTTTCAAATTTGATATATCTAGTGCAGATAAAATGACAAAAGAGAAGCGAAATTATAAGAACAACTGTTAAAAGGTATTGGGGATGACCCTGTAATGGGCCCTCCAAGTCCCTGCAAAGGGAGTTATTTCCAAAGCCTACAATGTGGGAATATCATAGGAAGTGATGTTTAAGGGAATGTTACACAAGAACTAATGACCATTCAATGCCTTGTTTCTCTCTTTCATCATTGTAATAACCCTCATGACACAATTGTAGTTTGATCTGCAAGGTCAGTCGTTCCTCCTTCAGGCCTCCTCATTGGCTTAATGTCATCCCATCCATCCCCACCTAGAGGCCACCTCTCTGGCTTAATGTTTTTCCATTTCCAACTACTAAGGCCTCCTTACACTGGCATATTGTCAACTGTTATATATATACCCTACTCTTAAAATCTTGATACCCAACAAAAAGTGTAATATATACTTTATTATGCTTCTCAATAAATGCTGACAACACTCACTACAGTAGTGTTGGAATAATGTGTACTACTAATATGTAAATTATGTGATGTAAAAATAAATTAATCAACGATGTGCCATTTACATAAATTCATTAATGTCATGTCAATAATATTCTTTTAATTATGTTTTGCACGCTTATTAACTTGGCTTGTAATCAATGAAGAAATTTCATAGCACAAATTCTGCAAGTCAGCAAAAATTTTATTGGAAATTGATACTGTAATTTACTTGATCCATTTAAATGTTAAATACAGATTCTAGATTTCACCACAAACATTGGTGTAGGCCTATAGACTATCTAACTGTCCACTCCCTAGAGTAAAAAAAAGGAATTGCTAAAATATTTCCCTGACATTAATGTCTGTGTTCGGATGTAAACTCAAATACATGTGTAATCTAATAATAGCCTTGGGGCTAATTCCGACGGCTGTTCGGACGAGCAGAATAAGAACTGGTAAAACCAGTAACTTCTCGTATGTCTTTCCTTCAACCCCAAGGTCAGACACAGGTTTTTTAGCAATATTTTTTTGTTACTGTTTGAAACTATACATAATCTAGCCTAATTGTAACTTCATTTGGAGCTTCAAGTGATTTCTTCACCGTGATAACAAAACTTTATTACATTTGGCACATGTCCACCGCTAGACGACGCCATGTGTTACATGTGATAAATTACGCCTGGAGACAGCGCGTAATTGAAATATCCACTAAAAAAGGCTATGTTCACACACACTGCGTAAGACTGGCGTAAGCTAATCCACAGATTAAAATTCCAACGGCGTTCGTTAAATTAGTAGTAATATAAGCCTATGGGGAATAGTTTTCAGTTTTAAATAATGTATGTGTTAACTGTAGTAAAATTAACAGTGCATCATGAAAACTTTTAAATCTGTGAATTGTTCGAAGTGAACTTTATATGATTATTGTATTTTAAATGAACAATTTTACTTTTGATTTTTCGGCTAGCATTGTTGGTGTTGCATGTTTTAATAGACAGTCTAAATGGTTAAAATATCTTACAAAACACAATCAACAAATCATATACATTATAACTAAGTAAAATGCAATAGAAAAGGAACCCCTTTACCATTTCATTTATAGAGCACAGGAAAGAGACCAAATTAGCTAATATATTGCAATCGTGATTGGTCAATCTCTTGAAATGAGGTCAAATCATTCAAACATCACTGGCGTTAGCTCAGTGGCGTTCTGGGGTCTGCAGGTAGCGTTAATAACGCCAAGGATGTGGCGTAGTGAGTGGCTTTAACAACGCCACTGCCTAGTTCACACACAAAGGCGTACGCTACGCCAGGCTTAAGCCAGCCTTACGCCGTGTGTGTGAACACAGCCAAAGATGGGTTTTTGGGACAGATGTTTTTCGAATTTTTTATGGCTAGATGCAAAATTTAATTGCCACACATGTCCTCTCAGTTGGAAGTACCCGGTAAAACTTTACTCATCCGAACGGGCCCTACTGCACGTTGACATCTATACCCGGTACCTCTTCAGTGGTATAATGCCTATTTATTAATCCCTACATGGAGGCCTTCCCACCTGCTTTATGCTGCTGTTGATGATATCTGCCCCTACCTCTAAATTAAGACCATGATTTACGAGGGCCCTAAATTACCTTCTACTGTAATTTATTTCATCCACATCAATACTGACTTGACTCCTCACCGGGTATAGTATACTTAGATTGTTGTCTGCTGTGCATAAAGACCTGTCCAGACTATCAAATTGTATTTGACAAAAAATGTAACATGCCTAAATATGGTCAAGATGACATCACATCATGACCATATATAGGCACACCATGATTGGGCATACAGTGGCGGATCTACTGTAGAGGGGGTGAATTTAATAGCGGAGACAGAGCTTTATTATATGTGAATGCTAAATATATTCTCAACAAGCAAAAAAAATGAATATTGGAAATTATTATTCTTTTCATTAATTATATTTTAATTATTGAAAGAATACAGAGGTGAGGATGTTGATATTTTCAACAGGTGCTGCTGGATTAACTTAGGCTTACACTAATATGATCACATGACACATGTTTGGCTGCAACTTTAAATCTTTGTGACATTTCTGTTCCATCAAATTCAGATATGCCAAATCAGCACCTGTATATTATGTAATAATATTCAATTAATGATCATACCACTCAAGAAGTCACATGTTGTATATATCAGACTGAAGTGCTTTAAAGATCAGTTTCTGGAAAAAAAAAGAATTGCTTTTTTACTTCCACACAACTTCCATATGTTGCTTCCTGTTGTCACATGAACACATTTTAATTTTGATAAACCATCATATTGGTTGAAAACTTTCATTTTTCTCTTTAAAATTCAAACAAATCAATCAATCAAGCAATTGATTAATCGATCATTCAGTCAGTCAATTGATCAATCAATCAATCAAGCGGTCAGTTAATCAACAAAATAAATTAACCTATATTATCGATTAATCAGTTTACTTTAAACCTAATGAACTACAAAAAAAAAATTGTAAACCAGTTTTTTTTATGAACCACAGAAAATTTTGGTCCATTTTCCCCTCAGCTCTATCATACAAGAGCTGTGCAAACTGAGGGCTCACAAGTTAATCATTGTAACAATACCTTGTTGTAGTACAGTAATAATAAAGTACAAAATGAAGTAATTAAAATTTGATTAAAATAAATATGTTTATAAATTATAATTTGGCACCCACACAAGTGCTGAGTGAACTGACAAGGCAGCTCACTACCACCATCCTTTTCAAAAAATCCATGAATCCAACAGGGTGCATGTCTAAATGAAAGTTTTGAATGTGATTAAACAGGCCTGTAGCCAGGTTCTTCCAAGGGGGGTTTTCATGGCGCGAGGTCCACAGTTGAAGCCCCGGTGGGGTCGGCGAAACCCTAAAAGCAAGAGGATTTTTGTGCTTTATGGGTCTAAATAATGCTATAAAAGCAGATAGGTTTGAAAATGTCTGTGTCTGGGTGGGTCTGCAGTGCATTAGTTGGGTTGGAGGACTTATTTTGGAAATTTAAAGAGGGCAGGGGGTTTTGCCAGAAAAGAGTGGGGTGGGGAGGTTGCTACAAAAGAGGGGTTCTTTTGAACCATAAAAAACCCCCTGGATATGGGCTTGTTGAATAGTAAAAACTGTTAACTAATTTTCCAATAGTATAATAAAGTGATGTTGATACAGTATGTTGCAATGTTGTGTGTGGATACAAAATGCATAAACACACTCACAATCCTGGTGAAATGTAAAGTTTATATTTGAAGGTGAAATGCATCATAATTTAGGTTTGGAATTCCTCCATTGACACTAGGGTAAACTAAACAAATTGCATGTCCTTCTTGTGTCTAGACTTTAATTATCTTTGCAAAGGTTTCTCTTGTAAAACCAAACATATGTAACACATCTACATCCTCATCTGTCACCCAATAAATGATTGTCTCATGAGTTGATGCCATCTTTAATTCAGAGCCCACATTTATCCTACTTTTGAAATGAAAAATCAAGAACCCTACTTTACCCTATTTGTGACTTGGGTTCACGGTCTATAAAACATAAGTATACAACTCTGGTACTGGTACTAGTATAGGCATTTATAATGCACCTCTTCCTTGACGTTATAAAGCGCAGTTCTTTAATCTGGTCATTGGCTGCTGGTAATCAGCGCAGGAGCAGTCAACCCCACCAGGTACCCATTTTTACTCCTGGGTAGAGAGAATCAATGCAGATAAAGTGCCTTGATCAAGGACACAAGAGAAATGCACAGTGAGGGATTGAAACCACCCCGACCTCATAGGTTGGGAAACCAAACCATTCCTGCTGCGCCAAACCGCTTCCAAACTCCAGTCCAAAAGTGTTGATCAGATCAGAATCAGTAGCTCACTGTTTTCAGGCAGTGTAGTGTAAACGTCTTCCTCGTCATCTCAACGTTTTTTTACATTGGGGTCCAGTTTTTTGGTTGCTCAAAATATTTTTAATTTCTATATTTTATTTTTGTTGCACCCTCTGGCATGAAAAAGTTTCAATAAAAAAATATAAAAAAATTAATATTATGCCAATCACTGCCATGAACTCTACCAACAAGAAATTTTTCTTCCTCACAATACTCTATAAAGCATTATTAGGGGGAAGATCCAGGATGAATTAGCTAGGGGAGGGAGCGCATAGGCAATTGCATTAGCCACCGTTATTAATTTGCTTTCATTCTTTGTGCTTCAATCTTAGCAAATTATCTACATTTCATGACTAATTTATGGATTGAGGGGTTGTTTGTCTATTATGAACATCAATGTTTTTAAAACTCAATCAATTTGTTTAAAAGACAAACATATTGACATTTAAAGATGTAGTAAATTCTGAAAAAAAATTGTTGACAAGTTATCATTATTTTGCAGGTGATTATGTGGAAATTCTTAAGAGAGCTCATCAAAACATGGAAGACATCTTTGAAGAGGACTACAATAGGATATCTGGTGAAGTGTCATCACTCCTGACAAAATTCTTTGATGATGCCAGAGACTTCTTATTCAGTGAGCAAGGAGCAAGTGACATTCCGACATTCGTTGATCATTTCTTTGATAATCTTTTCCCTTTGATATACATTGAGGAGTTAAATCGTGGGAGAATTAAATCAGGAATAAGTACATCATATGCACGCTGTTTGGCAACAAACCGGAAAACAATACGGCCATTTGGAAGCGTGCCAAAGTGGACAAAAGAATCTCTTGAGAATTCTCTTCTCCCAGCTCAAATTCTTCTTCAATCTATTGAGCTTGGTATTAAAGTTATCAACACGACAAACAATATTAAACTGACTGAAAGTTGTCACAATGCATTGACACGCATGTCTTTTTGTCAATATTGTAGCGGATACGTGGATTTAAAACCATGCAACGCGCTGTGTCTTAACGTTATGACAGGATGTTTTGCGGGCCTATATGAAGTTGATTATCATTGGGGTCGTTTTCTGTCCGCTATTCTTCGTCTCACATCAAGTATGTCCTCAGATCATGACTTGGAACGTGTTATACGGAATTTACCGAAGAGAACCATCAACGCACTGAACTATTTGCGGAACAATAAAGAAAAAATTTTAGACGAGGTAATCGTGATGGGAAAATTTTTTTCTTCTAAAATAATTTTGCAAATTTCTTAAGGTTTTTTTTCCTCTTCTGATATTCTTGGTTTTTGTCATATTGAGATATATTTGCCAATGTTTGCTAATAGCATTATATGCTTGTCTTCTCTTGCAACACAAATACACATGGTGCTCTGCGAAACTTATATGTAGGCCTACTACCACTTCGATAAACAGTAAAGAAATTATTAATATAATTATTATTATTATAAATATTAATAGTCATTGAGAACTACAGTATAATTCCTTGTTATTTTAGTTTTTATTTTGTCAAAACCACAAGAAATTCAAAAATGTACCTTTGCAGTCGGACAAATGCCTGTTCTTGTGGTTTCAATAAAAAAATTATTTTCATTCTAATTTTTAATTAAAAAAAGCAATTAATATATTTTTAGGTGAAGCCTAAATTAAATGAAATGGCCTTTAATGGCCCCACAATACCATCATTACAGTAGTTGACAATACTTTATGCAATCTCTTATAAAAAAATAGTTAGAAATCTATGCTTGCAATGGATACAAAAAGTATGAATAACAATGAATTTTATCATCTTTGACAAGAATATAAGACAAACATGGCCTATAGACATATAGGTACACGTTGGTAACATGTCTAAATTTATGCAGTTTTTCAGGGTGATTTGCCTCCAGAAGTAAAAAAAGGCAGGCCTAACCCCATTGGTATATGAGTTTTTCAGTTTCAATAGCCATGGTAAATAAGCCTGCGGGGTATATCTTCAGCAAAGTGATAGAAAGAAATTCATGAAGATTTCTGTGCAATCTTTTGGTATTACCCAAATCCTCCTACACATTGCTGTTGATTGTGTTTAAGATAGCTTAAGGCTTAAGCCAATAGAATCTATTGTTATCTATTTGGGAGTTAATGTCTTGCTGAATGGTACAGTAGGCATTCTTTTATCCCTATTTTTCCACAAACTTCCAGTATTGCTTCAAATAGGGCTATAGTCCCTATGTATATAGAGTTTCTGGATAAACAAACTTGTTTTTAACCTGTTTATTCACCCATTCACATCAAACCAACATTATTTATGCATCTTTGAATTGGTAAAGAAAAGATTTTCTTGTTCCAATTCTTAAGTCCTGTCCAGACATGACATGTGTAAATATGGACATAATGGCATCACATCATGACCATATAGACACATCATGACTTCATATGAGCATACTTTATGACAGCATTTTTGTCAAATAAAATTTTGATAATCTGGACGGGACTTAAGATTTTAAGTTCAAATTTTTAGTTCAGAAGCTTAGTTCAAAGCAATCAATTCAAATATTGAATACTACTGTTAATTTTTTTTAATTAGCTCAGTACCAGTATCATCATTATAGTTCATTACAGGCTTTGTCCACACTAGATTTTTATGTGACAAATACTTGGGATTTGCTCATATAGAGATGTCTATGACATCATCATGTCATATATTGGTGACATGCGAATATATATATGGGCAAATAACGAATATTTGTCACATAGTGAGGATGAGGATACCTCCCTTACCATACTCATGTTTCTCACAACATCCATGTAGAGATTGCAAAAGAAATGCAATGATTCTGCATTTTTCGTTTTGTTGTGCCATTTCTTTCGTTATCTTTTTAGTTCTTTTTATTTGTGTTTTTGTTTGTTTAAATATTTTATTTATTTGTTTTATGTTTGCTATACAAGTGTAACATTATTATTAATATCTGTTTTTTATTATTTAGGCCAACAAAATTTGTGGAAATCCAAAGGATGTTCAGCAAAGCTTTCTAACAAAAAATTTACAGAGTCTGTCAGGAGTTCGTATCAATGAAGATTACAATGGTGAATCCATGTATGTGCGTATTAATGTGTTCGCTTATAGTTTACGGAACTCGGAATCATTTCTAAGATCTCTACCAAATCAAATTTGCTTCTTGAATAAGGAGGCATCGGACTTCGACTCAAGATGCTGGACTGGCAAACGTTATGGAAAGTAAGTGTTTTTTTATTGTATGTTATTATATTTGCCTTTTCCGGCAACAATGGAAAAGCTATTATTTTTTATTCTTCTATCCTGCGCCTTTGTGATTTTCACAGGGTTGTGTTCTATAGCCTTATGGTTAGAACTCTCCACACCACACTGTAGCCCAGGTTTGTGCCTTAGTGTCAAATTGTTTCTTACATATCTTTATTTGTAATAATTTCAAATGTCGGTTCTTACGTTCTATGTTCTCTAAAGTTTAAAAGAGACATTGGTATAAAATATAATATTTCTACATAGATTGTTGTTGATTATTATTTTATTATTATTATTATTATTATTATTATTATTATTATTATTATTATTATTATTTAATATTATAATTACCATTCTTACTCATTGTAATCCTGGTATTGTTTTTGATATATAAAGTCTATTTTGTGAATACTTACCTGGATAAACTGATAAATGCCTAAGTTTCCTTTGAAACTTACCACTCGAGAGGTAAGTTTCAAAGGAAACCTAGACATTTATCGGTTTATCCAGGTAAGTATCTCACTCATATAGACTAACAACATCACTACTGATTTGTTTAAATTATCACAATCATTTGTGAAAATGTTAATAATGGTAATAATAAGGAAGTAATTACAAGGTGAGAAAGGTTGTCTGTAAGTGCTCTTTTAACACATAATTGAAAAAGAGATCTAATGACAGTTAAAATTAAAGCACAGATCCTATAATAGTAATGGTCAATTGTCCATACCAGTGTAGTCACATCTAAACAGACCAATTACTCTGGAATGTAAACTGTGACCACTGAGGCTTGTCTGGACTTGGCTTGGGTCATTGATTTTTCATGGAGTCCACTTAAAAGTGAAGCTGATATACAAGTGAAATTAGTCAAAACATGTCATTATCCAGCTAGTTTGGTCAAATTGTTTATCTTAAGGGGCGTAATGGAAAACAACTGCTTGTAACAAGAAGAGAGTTTTGTCTATCTGCAGACACAACTCAGGAAACGAAAGAAAAATAAGGCCCTATAAAAACAAAATAGGTTAGCCTTAGCCCACTAGCCTCGCCAAGGCTATTTCAGCTTTACTTGCTCACAAAAAATATTGTTTGTTGTCAAAAAAAGAAAAAAAACCCAAAAAACTAAGTGACCCTCAATTTCGTAAAATTTGTGTTGGTCGGACGTGGCCACCACAATAATTTTTTTTTTGGGCCTTATGAAAAACAAAAGTGTATGTCACTGTTTACAAATATTTTAATGGATAACCATAGTTTAATGTTTCACCCTCCATGGTTAGGATAACATGGTGTAAGAGACCTTGTAAGTGCTGCAAGAACACTGTTACAATGTCGCATTCTTGCTCTTCCATTTTTCACAGGACATAGGTGCCTTCCTGACCTGTTCTTATTGTAGCTTGTTTATTTTATCCAGCTGAGGCTTGAAAATACTATTCTGATCTGCAGTAAATTACTTACTTTAATGGCTTATGGTGTAAATGTAAATAAATAAATCCAACTGACATTTCCACTGTTTTCAAGGACTCTGGTTTGTAAAATACTATGTCACCCTCTAGAGCATTTTCTACAAAAGTATTTGAAAGATTATAAAAAAAGGTTTGCTGCCCTCTATAGTTTAAATAGAAGCAAACTTTTAAAAATCATTTCTTTTGAGTGATGTGTGGATATTAATTTGTTATAAACGTATATATATTAAATAATTTACAATAGGATTTTGTAATCTCATTTTAAGAAGGACTTATGGTGTCAGAATCTTGATGACTGATCTTATTAAAACAGGAGCATTCCAATTAGTGATTAGAGGATACATTACAATTCTCACACTTTTATGTCATCAACATGGTAGGAGGCATACCTCAGGCACCCTTCTGTACAATTTACAAATTCCAAACACATAGGCTTAACACAAGGGACTAATTTACCCTATGATACAAATTTATACAGGTTTATAACAATACTGCCATCGTGTGGTGACATGTGCGTTTATTAAAATCAATCAAACTTCACATCAAATAAAAATCATAGTTTCATATGTGTAGGCAACTCTAGTTTTGGTCAACTACCTCTGGAGGATAGGTCAAGAGATCTCCAGTCACTGTTGTCTGGGTCAATATGTCATGTGGGTCAATCCATGTTAATGAAATAATTATCGAAAACACATGCTTTCAAAAGTATTACTATTCTTACATATTCATACAAGAAATAATATTTCATTGTTGCTGTTATGGTTCCTTGAAAGGCCCAACCCAAATTTTCTAGTTACTGGAAGTGTTTTTATTATTTTTATTATTATTCAGTATAAAAATCAGGGTAGACATGTATAAAAATCAGGGTAGACATTTAAATTCAATAATTTCTGTGCTCAAGTTAATAATTTGTTATGTTACTACAAGAGTTGACTTCATTTTTTAAAAATGATTTTCTGTCATTTTCAGGGGATAATGCAAAGCCCTAAGCATAACTGCTAGGGCTAGTAGTATTCTTTATACCAGACTTCGGTTTATTTGTTTTTAAAAATCACCAATAAAATAATAGTTTTTCATCTTAGAAGCAAAAAAATTAAGTAAAACAATTTTTTTTTTTCAATTAACATTATATTATTTTAAAGGTTTTTATTTTTATAAAATTTTGAAAATGTTTTGGTACCGCTTGTTAAATGACGTCATCACTGCAAATGGCATTCAGAAAATAGTTTTTAGAGTTCACATCGAGGGTTGGGGGGGGGGGGCGGCTCTGTAATTTATGTATGCTTTACTGGTTGTGTCTATCCATATGCCCTACATTTCAAATCTTGAAACTTCAGACAATTTGTGATAGGTCAACATAATTTTAGGGACATATTAAATCTATTTTGTAATATTAAACCCTTTTAGGTACTTTCCCTCATGGCCAGGAGGGAACCTTAGATTTGTTTTGTTAATTTTCTCATTCTGGACAGCGCCACCAACAAGAAAGTTAATTTAGAGACGGAATAACCTAATCCGAAAAAAAGAAATCGAGTATGGGACGCCAATGAAATTAGGTATGGCACGCAACTAAGTGCAATAAAGAGTGAGTAACCAAAAATTGGGGCCTGGAACCCAGGCTAGAGGGAACCTGTAACTCATCAAGTTTAGTGGCACCCTCACTACTTTTCACAGACTACATTTAATCTCAGATAGGATCTGTGGCCTAATGAATAACTCAACTGTTAATTACTCTGACCAGGTCACTTATAGGCTGTGTTTAGTTTGGCCGTAGGCACACTAAAGGGGTTCTTGCATATCCCTTAAGACACTGTAGACCTACCGGCAGGGATTTTATGATTTTATTCTACATTGGATCTGTAATTTTGATTTATCCATTTGGTTTTATTTTATTTTTTTAAATTCAGCTATGACATTTAATTTACTTCACCAATTTATTTATTATTTGACTTAAAACACAGCAAGTATGCAACTTGTATGCACAAGAAATTTCTAAAGATTGCTCTCTTGTAAACACAGTGAATTACAAGATAAATATTTAAATAAGTAGAAAGTTTATGATGTGATAGCAAGCCTATAAAATCTTGGTATGAGTTGACTGATCAGTAATTCTAACTTGTATCCTAATGGCAGGTCTAGCTTGAGTGAGGTAATCAAATCCACTGTTTAGCATTCATGGGTACAGGCTAGGGGAGTGGGCATGAAATCTGCATCTCCCTTCCCACACAATAGCAATTTAGTTCCACTTATTAGTTATTATTAATAATTTAATTTACCATTATGTTTTCATTTAAATTGGGATTTACTTGTGCTTAATGTTTGCACCCCCTCCCCCAGCAAGAATCATCACCAAAGCAAAGAGGCATGAACATAATTATCTCACCTGTCCTTAGTAACCTTCATTGGTTGGAAATTGCCAAACAAATTGTTTTAAAAATAATTTTAGTCATACTTAAGACTAGACTTCTTAATACAGTACACCACAGTATTTAATGGACCTGATACCAGCATACCACCCAAAACGCACTATAAGTTCTGTATCGAAGAACCTCCTTGTAGTATAGAAGTATCGTACACAGACATGGCAGCTGTTCATTTTCATTTGCCTCCTCACAATTAAGAAACAACTTGCCTCACTCAATAAAAGATGCCAGTTCTGTGGAATTATTTAAGTCTAGTTGAACGTTTAATACATAATTTCTTCAAGTTCAACCCCAAAACCTTCGTTTGGAAATATTGGGATGGTGTCTGGTGGGGGACAGTTTTACCTCCAATTTAAGTTTAAGTTAGTTTTATGTAGTTAAGATTAGTTTTAGTAGTGAAGACGCCCTGGGTATGACATTAAAGTACATCCACTCAAATCGCTGACCACTAACTGGCAGCCCCCATCTACGGCCTTAGGTTGGAGGGTGAATGGTCCAGCAGCTATAAAAAAATTGCTGAACAAAGGGCAGATGAACTCATTGGAGCCAACGGCCAAGCCATACCTTAGTTTAAGGAATAGGATTAGTTTAAGTATTACTTTCTTTGTACTGTTATTCATATTTATGTTAAGTGCATAGAGGTCTCCATAATATGCGCTCTATAAGTCTGCCATTATTATTATTATTATTATATTATTATTATTAAAATCAGCCTACATTCCTAATTCTGAAATTATGCCTGACCACTGTTGCTGATTGTACCTGCTCCATTGATGATTATTAACATTTTTAGTTTGTTTGCCATTGATTCGTGTAAATATTTTATCACAGGAGCTACACAGGTATAATTCTAGTGTACACCTTTTTTATTTTTATAATTAAGAGCATTGAGACTGACATCGCCGTAAAATTATGAACAAAATAAGAACAAATTGAGGCTAAAATAAAATGTATTTAAACTAAGCTAAAACAAGAAACAGGCAAAACTTTCAAAAAGTTTATCAACAGCTGATGAGACTCAACAAAACAACACATTTTTTTCTAATTTAGTTTTTGCTGAATTGAATATAAGCCACATTTAGGTCTATTTAAAAGAATATACCGTAAGAATTGTATAAGTATACATGTGTTACTAGTTATTTGCAAATATTCCCTGAACCTTGGATATCGTTGCAAAAGTTTTCTCTTGATATAAAAATCGTAGGCGGATAACCAGCATTGTCCACCTTGCCTTGAGTATGCAGGAAACCACACTTATCTACTTCCAACCTTTGTGGGTAGTGTTTCGAAACAGACATTAAACATACAGCATTGTCTGTCTTTATAAAAATTATGTAAAATCTATTTAATTATCAATAAAATAGAAAATATAGAGGTTAATTGAATTTTATATACAGTACATTAAATTATTTAATTATAAAAAGATACTGTAAAACTAAATAAAACCCAGTGCTCTCTATTTGTGACTTATGCTCTAATAGTAACCCACCTTAAAAATTCTATTTTAATGACTCACTACTCTAATATTAACCCATTTGAGTCACTATTGCAATACCAGACAAATGAACTTCCAGACAAGTTTGCTGGCATTGATAATAATTTGCCAGCGGATGGATTGATGTTGGTAAAAATGAAGACTACTGTACTAAAATAAAAGAATAGAAGCCCAAGGTTTCTCCTCTTTTGTTTCATCTTTATTCTTTAATTCCACTGTCCAGTAGAAAAAAAAAATATCCGATAGTGCCATTTTTTCCCATCTCGGTGTGTCATAATTTTTTTTTTACCATGATGGGGCTGAGGTGGTCTACACCCTCCATCTTTGAAGGTCCCTCCCTGCCCCCCCACCCCACCCCATTTCTTCATTTGATGTTTTCTGAAGTGTTCTTGTTGCCAAGAGAATTTGAATTAAAAAAAAAAAAAAATTAAAAAAATAAAAAATAAAAAATAAAATTCCTGGATCCACCATTGAATTTAAATCTGTGGCGGGAGAGTAGTTTTTACTTGATAGTTAAGGTGGCTGCCTTCCATTAGATTATATTATATTTGACGTGGCTATTGTTACACCAGTCTTAAATGATCTTCCCAATTCTGATTGAATGTTATATTGAATAAATTGCTTGTACCTAACATCCATTCAGAAATAGAAATATGTTTAAGACTGCATTTTACACAAAACACTCAAAATTAAAAAGAACAAAAACAGTTATTTTATTCTTGTTAAAATTTGGGAATTACACATTTTGAAATGTCTCAGAACAGCTCAAAATTGACCAACAGTTTTTTTTTTTTGCCTTCGTCGAAATTTGTCAGACCCCAATATTGGACAGCTATCGCCATCTGCATGTGTCTAGAGCCATCACCTGATATAGGGACTTGGAGAGCATCAATGATCCTAGAATCAGCTCTGTACTTCCTAAGCCTCTAAATAAGACTTGGTTAAAAAGGATAATGCTCAGCTTCCTCGCAAGAAAACGCTATATACACTATTGTCATGCCAACCAAAAGAAAGGAACACAATAAATTATTAGGAATGAAACTTGAACAGAAAAATCTACAAAACCAGCAAGTAACCAGGACAATAAAAGTCAAAGTATCTCATTAAGTACATAAACATGCCATCTATTACTTTAATACTGTAATAAACAGTTACAATTCAGATACTGTAAATATAGGATGATATAATTGAGATTTGTTTCTGGGTGATGGTGGCGCTTTCGGAGTTTGACTTTTCCGGTGGGGTTCTTGCAGTAAAGCAGTTACAAACAAAAAATTAACACAACTTTCAAACTCTTGATAATAATTGATAACATCAGTTTAATACAATTTCCAATAAATCCCAATTTTAAAAACTAAAATATTTTTCATTTCATTTCAATTTTTTTCTTTTCAATAACAATAAATAATAACATCAATAGCAAACAAATCAGAACAAACAAAAATCAGGCAATAAACAAAAAATAAACTGAACTGTAAACATTTTCTAAACTAATAAATATATCTATATTCTATAAAATTCCAAAAGAAACAATTAATAAATCAGTAACTTGTTCTCAACAAAACACAGCATTAATGCACAATTTTTATACTTAAAAACCACTCCAAGTTCTACTTAATGTCCATAATAATTTTTTACTGTTTAGAATGACAGATTTATAATTAGCTAACCTAATTGATTACATGTTTATTTAATCAGTGGCTGCTGAATAATGTATCATCGTTAACTTTTATTGTCCCTTTTGCAGACTTTTTTTTTTAAGTTTCAAATTTTATTGCTTTCTTCATTTACCAATCATTCATTTATATATTCAGTGAATTAATGAACAAATTTGTTGACAAATGAAAGAAACAGTAAATAAATTGATCGTAACAGTTATTGTTTCTGCTTACAGCATGTAAAGAGATGTAAAATTTGATACCAACAATTTATATTATAACCACATGACAATATTAAACATCTTAATGTTAAGAGACGTTGCTATTCATAAATTAAAATGAGTTATTTCTGGCAACATGAACACAGTCGTCTGTCCTTATAAATGACGTGTTGGTGAATGCTGTTGGCTTGTGTGTCATCACCCATCTGCAGCCTCAGAATGGTTAGGGCTGAGTTAAGCCCAAGGATGTGGCACCTCTAGATGGGCAGAAATGACACTTGCATACTTTACAAATACTTTATGATTCTTTATAATGGACATTTAATAGTAGATTTTAAAATATAAAGTTAATTTTGCTCAAATATAGGAACTTTATTATGTTTTAATCGTATCAAGCATCTCTTTTCAATGAAAAGGTGTATATAACTTTGTAAGCTAGAAACAACCTTATAGGCTGTAGGCGTATTCATATAAAGTTCAGTCATAATTGTCCACTTAAAACGTGATGTGATATTGATCAGACATATATAACCAATACTTCCCTATGGGGTACTTTTAATTACCTCTGTTATCATTCTTCCTTCCTATTTATTTTCCCAGTTATCAGAAATTTGTCTCGTCCAGTATTCAAACCCAACAAGGAAGGAATACAGAGGTGAAGTTTACAGGGCGTGAACCGGAAATGAAGCAAACTCAAGACCTGAGCCAGCTACTCCAAAATATGCGAAAGGTAATTAATTTTAATATTAATTCATTTTCAATAAATTTAAATGAATGTTGTACTAATTTTAAGTAATTATTAAATATATTGAAAATTGGTAATTTATAAAATAAATTTTAATTACAGTTAAATTATTTAAAAATAAAAAACTGTTAGAATAGTTTTTTATATTGGTTTTAGTAAGTCTTGAAAAGAATATTAATTATTTATATTGCTAAATATATAATAATAATAATGATAACCACTTCAGTGTAGCCATTCACATGGTGGTAACCTAGGATGTTCTTGTTTTAATAAGTAACTTTTTGAATGCACTTTTACTGCAACAGCTTCATACTGATCAAACTAAAAGATACGACACAACAGGAATGCAATAACTTTATATTAGTCAGTCGTGCCACTTCAGGTCATTGAATCTGGTACCACCAACGTATTAATTCTTCCTTTATTCTCTCCTTCCTTCTGGAATCATGGCAAAGGAAACAATGGGACACTTTCACTGCAAGAACAGCGTCACACGATGTCACGGCATCTAGTCGTTATATAGGAAGCTGTAGCTATAGTGATTTGTGAAGTCATGACTGAGAATGGTCCCACGTATAAAGCACTTTCTATCTTGTTACGCAACGTAGTCCCCAGACCTACTTTAATAAGAATGCTTAGTGGGTTGTTCCATTACAGAATTAGGGATGTTATGATTATTATTATCAACTATCAAATATTATTAACGAATCAAACAAACATACCAGTAAACAAATCTAACAACAGATCAAAGCTAACAACAGAACAAAACATCAAGATCAATCATTAAATCTTTCAATCAATAAATCAATCAAATCATATCAGTCTATCAATCAATCGATTAATTAATTGCAATATTGAAAGTGTTGGGTGGTAATATCATTTATTATATTAGGACTTTCTCATGTTTTTTTTTGAAGTTGTAATATTTAAAGTCCCTAAAATGTATCTTTGCATTGAGTGTGATTCATCATGAAAAGGGTGCTATAAATAAATTAGTAAATAAATATACAGACACTCATACATCACACTCCCTGCTGAATAATGGAAGGTTCCAAAGTGCAACCATTTCCTGTCCAACCAACCGTCATCATCCCTGCAGTACTTGAAAGTCTTATCACTACAGGTTTATATTAAAGTTATTGTTACTAGTAGGAGGGCAAGCTTATTAGATTTCTCACATTTTTGTCAGCGTTTTACTGGCTAACCTGTCTAGGACAAGTTCATACCTGACGTTAATATAAACTAATACTGTAACTTTTTACACCGGCTTATAAATTGGAATATCTTTCATTTGTGGGTATTGATACTGCGAAAAAAGATGAAACTGTTTTTGTTGGACCAATTAATTTTCCTTCTTCTAATTTCAACGCAGGTGAGTTCAAAACAATTAACATGATTGTTCTTCCATTTTGAATCCGTTTCCAAATCTGGTTTATTTGTGTAAGCAATGGTGGATTTCTTAGTGACAAACAGTTGTCTCAGTTTTCATTATGGTGAACAATTATTAATTAAATACTGTTATTAATATTTTATGTAATTAATAGTACAAATACCAAAGACAATGGAGGTAGGAGAGAATGAAAAATGTTATCGTAAGATACACTGTGACCTACAGACAGGAATTGCCTTCCACTCCTACCTTCCTAATGTCAACAAAAAAAATGATCATTGAAGACAGACTGTCTGCGATTAAAAAAAAAAAAAAAAAAGTCTCTCAGAAATTCAATTACAGTTTGCCCTCCAATTCAGGACCACTTTGGGGATCTGAAAATTTGGGTTGGTCTCGGGGTTTGGTCTCCAATTAAAGGGTTAGCAAATTATCTCACCATAGTTGGATATGAATAGGGCTTTTGTGTTAATTAATTGTGTTAAGACTAATGATTGTTATTTGGTTTTGGTTTTGAAAAAGTGAATTAGAGGGGTCTCGGAATTAGAGGGGTCTCGGAATTAGAGGGGTCTCGGAATTAGAGGGGTCTCAAGTTGGAGGGTGCACTGTAATATATTAAAAACTGCTACATTTATACAATTCAAGTTATCGACTTCCAATTACAAGCAAATTTGAACTAATCATTTAAGTTATTTTTATGGTTTGGAAAAAAACAAAATTTGATTTACAATACAGTATTATTCAAACCAGATGAAACTATTTCAACTTAATTAAATTATTTGGTTTTGATATACAGACTGTTAATGAAAAAAAAATCCTTATCTTAATTTATACTGTACTAGTCAATGTAACTTTATATACAGTATACAAAGAAAATAGGAACATGATAATTTATCTATTAATTGGCAAGGGAAAAAATTACAGTTCTAATTATCTATTGAATACTGATGACTTTAATATAACAAATTAAATAACTCAATATTTGATATTTGAAGTTTATTAAGTAAATTTAATGATTTAATTAATGAACAAATATCTTTTGACACTTTATATATTTTCATTTTTAAACTGAACAATATTTTGTAGTTTCATTTTTTAACGCTTTAACTGTGTTGTATGCTACAACAGCCACGCACAGTATATTATTTGTTATAACTATTAAATTTTATTATGCAATAATTACTTTCAGATGAAATTATCTAATTTAGTTGAGCTTTCAAAATCTAAGTTTTACACTCATTTCTGCTGAAATTAATCATTACTGTTCACATAGCTTCATGATTGAGCTCAAAGGTTTAAAATCCAGGATCAGTTTTTTTTTTTGGCAAAAATATATTTTTTATTCCCAAGGCCAAAAATACCAAGTACTATATGTTTCAAATATATGCTGTATTCAATTCATTTCAACTTTTATTTCGGATGAGTTTCCTTCCATAGACATAACAATCACAAGAATAACAAGGCCCAGCACAAAACAGTATATACAAACAATATAAATAAATAATATGGGCCTGAAAAAAGTTAATTAATTAGCTAAACACTCAATCAACCAACTAATTAATCAATCAATTAACTAAATTAAAGTCAATACACGATGTTTCTACAATCAATGTCTAACTGTGCTGGTAAATACAACAACTGTTTCCACTTCCAACTTCCATTTTGAATCACACATTTGATAAGGCTGCTGCAACTCTTACAAACTCTGGCTTTAAAACTCTATACAGATTTCCTGAGATATCCAACTCTCATTTCCAAATGTTGTGCGAGGACAACACAATAATTCTTCTTTGGGCGATTTATCAATTTACGTCATTATTTGATTTATTATGAAATTAATTGCAATAATACCAACATTAAAGTTCACTAATACATAACATAAAACAAACATAAACACATTCATGAGAAAAAATAAATATGTTGTAGGTGGAATGCATTAGAGTGAACCAGCTTGAGCTCAGTTAGTGTAGCAACCAAACGATCAGAAGTGTTTGGTACAATATTAATTTTCATTACTAGAATTCTTTTTTTAAAAAAATACATTATCATTTTAATACTACCCTAAAATGACAAGTTTACTCCATAATACTGTACTGTCATCTTTTATATGTAGACCTAACCCTCACTTAAGAAGAGTCAGTATGTTTTGAAGAAGGAGATGTTGTAAACCCAAATTTATGTGAAGAAAAACATATATTTGATATTTATCCTAAAAGTCTACCTGTTAATCCCATCTGGATTTCTTCAGAGTGGGCTTTTAAAGCCTCAGTAGCACAGTTTCCAAAAATTTAAATATGGACATTAATTTCTATTTAAGACAATGTAATGATTTGAATATATTTGTGATTTTGTATACTGGTTTCATTCTCTTTTATAATATATAAATTTTAATGGTCAAATTGTCATTTGATGTACAGTAGTTCAGTGTTTTTTCTTTTCAATTCTCCTCTTAAACAAACCACTTTTCCAACAGGTCTCATTTTATAATGAACAAAAAAAAAAAAAAAAAAAAAAATATACCTTAGCTTGAAAAATTAACTTAATATATTTTCTATCTTAGGATGATTTTCAGAAATTCAATTTGAACGGCCTTGTAAATCTTTATTTCAAGCTTTACCGTACTGAAAAGATAAGAAGATCCTGTATTGTTGTAATTTTATTTCAGTATTTAATGAATTTCATTTTCTGTAGTTCACTAAACTGAACATTCTAAGCAATACTGTACATTGAACTTCAAACTGTCTCACACAAGCGACAAAACACTCAACAAACACTTGTAAATGTTATGTTATTGATTTACCACCCCATAGCAAATTGACATAATATTAAGTAAATACAAACAACACTCCCGATATTGATAATAATACTACGTCATGTGGAAGTGGGGGATGCAGATAAAGCAAATTGATATTTTACTTTGATTCAAAACAATGGAATGCCAATGTAACAAACTATAACATTCACATTGTGGTGGCATTTATCAAAGGGAATGCTATGGTGTATTGAGGGAAGCAGAGTAAATTGACAAGGTAAAATCAACAAGAGATGATACAAGTAGCAACTAACTCAAATTCATTAAATAACCTACAGGTGCAAACAAAACATCTTAACAATTATGCACACCTGTTATGTTCACTCTTATTTTTGTAATCCCTTTGTAATCTGTTTGTATTTTCCAATCTTATAAATCGTTATTCTTCAACTCTATGGGTATAAACTAAACATAATAATAACAATATTCATACCCGTTATCACTCTCATTTTTGTAATCTCTTTGTAATCCTGTTATGATTACCTCATAATTTTTCTAATCCCTTACCATAGCATGATCTTACATCATTGAGATCCCCTCATGACACTCTTCTCATTATCATTATAATCCCTCTCATATTCCTTCTCATGAATTCCTCACAGTGGAGTGAACCTTGGCAGTTAACATACTTCCCTGATGAAACTATAATCTAGGGTTCAAATCCTATTAGAATACAATTTTTGTTCTCAACACTAAAAACTCAGTCTTCTAAAACCAGATGGTAGCTTAATAAAATATTTAGTTAGTGGGAATAGCGGTTTCCATATAATCGCTACATGCTATTGCTGAGAGCTTTTGGCGACACTCATCGATCGGTTATTATGGACCACACCACGTGTAGCAATTGTAGTGGAAAGTAAATTTTATTTTTCCATATGTTTTTATATTTGTATGTTTCTTGGATACACCATACATTTTGTATTAGTGCTGCTGTATCAAAAGTGGATCCAATAAATTCATTTAAATTGAACGCAGCGGCAACAGTGTAGCAATTTTATGGAAACCAGGCTTAGGCCTCAAAATGTTCACAGTGTTTGTTCACAAGAACATAGGGCATCTCTTCCGGAGTGGCGAGTCGCAAACATTGAAAACAAGAGAGTTTATAATCCCCATAATCCTCTCGTGATTGTATCCATATCTTGTGATGAAACAACCATGTGAGAAAAGCCTACTTTATGTTTAGGTATAGTGTACTTCCATGGTTTAGGTGACAATTTTAAGTACTCATTCCTTTCCCACAATTACATTTTCACTTTAATAAACTATTGTAACAAAAAAAAAATATCCTTTAACTTAATCTATTCATGGTGATCACATAGCCACAATTGTGAAACAAAAGGATTAACCATGTAAACAAACTTTTGATATAAATCATTCTACTATACCTAAAATTACATGTTTTATTTTTTTGTTATATTTACTAATTGTTATTTTATGTAGATTTGCAATTTAATCTGAACTTCAAAAAGAAAAACCAGTGCCTTTGAGTGCACATCCATTATAATTATAGTTGCCAAATATATGAACAATACTAAATATATAAACAGGAAGGTGCTATACAGTACTGGTGTTAAAACACACCTTGCAAACCAATTAACTATCATATAAAGGCCTTCAAGTATTTCCATGACAGTACAATATTTGTAATTCTATGAGTAGATATTGCAAATCAAGATGTACGCCTCACTTTGAATAAATTCCCCCTCGAATAAACACCCCCCCTAGAGCCTCGTTTGGAATAAACACTTCCCTTGAATTCACTCCCCAGGGCGTTTATTTTTTCTTCTTCGCCCCAGGGCTGTTTATTTAAATACATACGGTATTTGCTAATTCACAAAATAATACCATATAAATTAAATTTTTCATCTTTATACTAGGTATCCTAGTCAGTAGATATCTACTGTTCACCCACAGGGCCCAGTAATTTTTTTAATAACTAAGTTTTTATAATGAGACTTAATGAGTGTGGAGTTGTTTTGGTTATGAGAAAAATTCTGCTGTAACAGGAATTGAACCCAGAAAGGCAAGCATCGTAACTACTGTACCATGCTATTCAACTCTTGTTGAAAAACCTTGAAGGCTGTTAATATGATAGTTAATTGGTTTGCAAGGTGTGTTTAACACCAGTCCTCTACAATATTCATACATAATATTCAGAAGGTAAAGCCGACATAATGCTTTTATTGATTAAATCTAGGTCATAAAAAATCAGGATTAGAATTTTGAAACCACAACAGCAATTCCTCACAAAAACAAGAACAAATTAAAAAAGAAGCCATAACATCTGGTAACTGGCTTCAGTGGTCATTGTTTTCTCAGAATTTTTTGGGTTTTTTTTTTCTTAAAAAAAAGCACTGTATTCCTCAATATTCACTTTAAAAGATTTGCCAAAGAATATTCATGATGGAAAAATTTAAAAGACGAAAATATAGATTATAGCATGGTTATAGCATGATTATAATGATGATACCATGATTACAATGTCATTATGAAGATGATGATGATGTTATGATTATGGTGGTGGTAATGTTTTAATGATGGCAAGGATGACAATTAAGATGATTATAATGACAATAGTCATAGTAATGATGATGATTATGATGACGATAGTGATAGTAGTAGTGATGATGATGACTGTAAGGAAGATAAGGAAGAAGATTATATTCAAAGATGATGATAAAAATGATGTTGATGATGAGGAGGAAGATGAGGAAAAAGTTGATGAAGATAATAAGAAAATGATGAGCATGAATATGATAGGATGAATGATCAATCACACAATCAATCAATCAATTGAAACTTAACACCAGCATTAATCACATGTATCTAGTAAATTTGTGATAGTCCTTGATGACTTTCAGCTTTTTTGTTAATGACCATTTATTATTTTAAAATTTTTATTATCAAAATTATTGTTTAAACTAAAAAAATAACATATATCCTGACACAACAATAACAATAATTTTCCAAATTATATTGAGTATTTTCTTCGAATTCATTGCATTGGTCTGGTTCAAACTGTGAGGGTCTTACCCACTAATTATACATTCCATGAAAAGCAGTTCCTAATGACCACTAAAAAGACTATTTCATGCTTTTACTCAGTCAGCTAAACTGGTGGTAGCTAATCTGTGTGCACTGAACTGTGAAGATCCGTTAAATTTTGGTTCCTGGTTCAATTCCATTTGCATCCCTCCTTATGTTTCAGTTAAAGGGCTGAAGTGCCAGACAAGTATAAAAAAAAGTGCCATTGATCCTGTGTGTAATATGGCAATTGGATGTTAAAGAATGCAGTTCGCTCTTCTAAAAAGAGTAGGGGATTTGTCTCCTGCTGTGCTGCCCAACCAACACCAGAAGGACCCCATTAGAGTCTACATACTTACATTGGTTGGTGTACACAGTGACAGTGGTATACTTGGGGCTTGATGTTTAGATGAGGAGGGGACTCGATGATTATGGGATGCTAGCTCGCAAAATAAGGCGATTTGAGGTGATTTTTTTAACTACTTTAGCGTGATTTTTTTGCCAGATGGGGTGACTGGGGAGGGGGGCAGAGGAGTGGAGAATTGATCATGAAGGCTCTCAATGCTCTATAATCTAGTCTAGAGTAAATAATTTGGGATCCTTGATACATTGGCCCTAAAATAACAATGGCCTGTAATATGGCTTACAAATCCATTGACAGGCGGAAGTCTCCATATCTTCGCTTCTGTTTGATGTTCACACAAGGATATATCAGAAATTTGCAATATTTGTTTATTTTTTTGGGTATTGAATAAACTGCTTAAACAATCTAACAATCAATTTGCTTAAACAATCTAACAATCAATTTACTTTACAATGGGATGACATTATGTAGACGCCTATACTTTTAATCGGGAAGGCCATCTGAATCCATAAGGACTTTCGCTCCATTGGATTAAGGAAGTGTGTTAATTAAAGGAAAAAAAAAACAGCAAATGTGCTTTTAATGTCAGATCTTTGAGTACAATTTGTTTCATCTAAACAACTGTAGATGAAGTAATGAGCTGTGAAACATATTTAAATAATAAATTACATTTAATAAAAAGAAATGATATACGGTAAAGACTAATGCTAGGTAGTGGTGATACCCATTACCAGTTCAGACATTAATAAACCATGGAAAAATAATGTTAAAACAGTATAAAAACATGGAAATTATCATGAATTTGTAGCCTGGGAGAAGGCTTGCTTGCAAAAGTGGGTGAGGCTGCCCTGATTCAGGGGAAGACTTGGGAACCTTCTTCTGAAGCTGGATCAGGGTTTGAAGCCTTTCTTCCTGCATTCTCAATGCGGCTTTAATATAATGACTTGGCTGGTTTTTCCTAGGTTACTTCCACTCTGACCAAAGTTGATAGTTAATTTTTATTGAGCATAATTGTCTGACATTACGGAACAACCAAAAATGGATTTAATGTTTTATGTTTACAGTGTTGTGCGATCCAGGTCATATGTCCAAATATAATAAGATCCTTGAATCTAAGGTACCAGCTTCTTTTATTAGTTTGTACCAACGCTTTCCTTCCTCAAGTTTATTTAGTTAACACTTTGCTACCATCATCTCGCATACCTAAGTCATGAATCACATTGGAGTCTGTATCGTCAGTTGGAATTCCTTAGACACAGCTGGAATCTTAAGATATGAAATATTCCTTTGCCTCCAGCAACTAAACAATGAAATAATATTTTCCCAGATTTGGATTTCATATTAAAAATATGGCAGACTACAAGTACTACCTGTTGCTAGCATTCTGATTGGTTTTGTCCCTTGTCAGACCCTCTATTCACAAAAATAAAACTTTTTAGCTGCTGTAACAAAATATATAATAGAATTAATATATTTTATTAGTATGTAATAATACACACTATGTGACATAATATACTGCTGGGGCGGATGCAGAGGGGGTGCAGAGGGTGCGGCCGCACCCCACTAAATTGTATTAAGAAAAATAATAATTTGCAAGTAAAATGTAAAGTTTCCAGGCCCGTATATCCAGTAGGTGGGGTGTTACGAAGAGTGTGTATAGCGCGCCCAACCAAATTTGATACGGTCCACATTTCCAAGACAGTTTTTATTATTAACTTTAACTTTAACTTTTTATTATTTTTTATTTTAAATTTGTGATTTCTGTGAAATATAAAATCTTAAAGTTTGACATTTTATTCCAGTAGGCCTAATTTACTCAATCTGTCTGTAATTGATTCAGAAAACACAATTTATTCAATTTTGAAATTTTGCAAGGACAGATCTACTACAACATACATTTATAAGATTTTCTATTTTCTTATAGTATTAATGTAATTAGTTATTTCAATAATAGCAGTACTAATTCTGCATTAATACTCTCTGCTTTCTTTATCTTCATATTGGCAACTAATCTTAACTATTTTTGTTCTGTAAAACTGGAGTAGTCCAAAAAATTGTTTATAAAGCATTGTAGTAAAACTTTATATTGTTCTTGAATGGTGGTTGTAAAAGTTGATTAAAGCAGGGCAGGGAGAATGCAAGAAAAAGGGGTTAACTACGGAATATTCATATAACACTGCAGTATCTATACCATTGTTCCAGTTGACACAGCAAGAGCCATAACACAAAATATTTTCCTTGTGTGGCTAAGATTATATTTAATGGCTTGGGGCAATCATTTGGAAAGAACTAAAATACCAGAAAATAGTTTAAAAACATATTGAAAAATATTAACAACAGAAAAAGCAAAATTAATTTACTTTTATTTATTTTTTATTTTAATACATTTGTATTTATTAAATCCATGTTGTTTTACCTTATTTATATCCAATAACTTATTTCTGTAATAGGCTTAAAAACAAGACACAGATTTTTTAAGGTTTATACATAACATAGCTTAATTTTTTTGGGCTGTTATTAGAAAGGTCTCATAGTTAAAAGGGTGGAAAATTCCCCTTATATTTCTGTATCTACTTAATGTTGTAATATGCTTTGCAATAATTCATTTCATTCATTCATTTAATTTATTTATTCGACCAATACACATTTACAAAAAGGTACAGTACAACAAAAATTATGGTCAGGGGCAGCTTAAGCAAAATTAAATACTAACAATATTTTTTTCTTCCTCTTTAGGTGATCTTGGTATCATTAGCAGAAACCTACGACAATGAGATAAGTGGTAGCGGGAGTGGATGTGATGGCGACGAGGAATGCGAAAGGGGCAGTGGTAGTGGCGAGTTTACAACATCAGCGACACCGACTGGTGATACTGGTGGTAACTATGTCAAAGTAACAATCAAAGACACCAAGAATGCTATAGTATCGACAAACGTGCCACCAAAAGGTACGTCACATTTCCACATTTTTTTCATTTTATTTTATTTTGCCTTCAACAGGGGGAAGACACTCCTTCGGTAGTTGCATGGATGGGAGTAAAGGTAGAATCCCTTCCCCCTCCCCCCATCATACAAGCTGTCTCTTATACACAGTATGGATCCCTGTTTTCTCCCACCCCCCAATATTATCCACCTTAGCTTTGAATCACAGGAACATGAATGACTTAATAAGATACTACTAATGTAGGATGCATAAATTGACTCTTTAAAATATGTCAAGATAGATGGACACTAGCATATGCCACCACATACAGCCTTGACAGGACAAGGCAGCAGTTGAAATGTCAACAATGTTAAAGTGCGCCAACCTCACAAGACTTGCCTAGTTCTTAACATTTACACTACAGTGGGGTCATTTGGTGCGAATAACCATGAATTGATCATAAATACAGAACATAATATGGTAATCACATACTTGGCCAGACTCCACTCATTTGAAAAGCACATCTAAACATTTGTGCAAAATGCATAATACAAACTTTGACACTATAATATTCAACATCACTAAAAGCCATTTACAATGGGATGTTATATTTAACAAGGATAATCAGCATGGCTGATTGGGCCCTCAATAGCTAGGGCAGAAAAAATACTCTCTAGTAGATGCCAATATTTTTTTTTCTTTAATTAGACACAGTGCTGTTTAGTATTAATATTTCATATATTTCCCCATTCTATAATGTGACTGACAGGTTTTAAACATCCAAGAGGAAAAACAACACATTGTGGTCTGTAAAAAATTCATGTCAAATAAATGAGGGAGTTTTTCAGGCATCTGCCATCTGATCAATTGAAAAATCTCCACATGGTTTCCATGTCAATGAAACAACATAGATAGACGGACATTATATCTGCAGTTTATATATCTTTTATGAAAATTGATTTTCAAGTAAATTTTAATAACAAAAACAGATTCTTGGCAGTCATTGGTTTAGGCTACATCAATTGAAACAAAACCTAGTGCTTGAAAACAACTCACAATAAAGTAAAGTAAAAATAGTACACACATTAGGTCAACATTCATCACTCCAGCTGGCATTTGCGTGCAGTCTAGATTGAGAAAAATGTTGGAATACATTATTTGATTTAATATTGATAACATTAGCTTTGCCCCGCTCTTGTCACTAGAAACTTTAGGTTTTAGCTCTAATACACAACTTTTGGCTCAAGTACTGTGTATTTGTACAAGATATAAAAAAAATTTAAACAGACCTCCCACATCACATGCCTGAGAGAGTTAGGGCATTATTCTTTATGGGACCTTAAATATATGAGATGCTGCAATAGCATATTCATTTGATCCAAATGGTTTTTTTTATTGACATTTTAAATGCACTTGTAGATGTTCAGTACATACAGTAATATAATATATTTAAATGAAACTTGTAGGTACAAGTTTCATTTAAATATAATATATTTAAATGAAACTTGTACCTACATGTTTTGGTAATTCTCTCCAAGGTTACCTTTACCAGCATTTGTTCTTAATAAAATAATATATTTTTTAACTTTGCCTTTGTTTTTATAGCAATAGAATAATTGTTTGATATATATTTCTTGAATAAAAATACTGTGAATAATTATATTAAATAATTTGATTCTAATAGTCATTCTTAAGGATTTCAGTCATCAATCACTGATGTTTTAAGGAAACAATTCTTTACAGTGATTAACTGTTGTAGTTTAATGTCCATGCAAGTAAGCTCATACATTGCAGTTTAGATCTAAATCATTCAGGATAATATAACAATTAACATTAAATAAAACAATTTCACTATTTGAATGGATACCGTATCTAATAATACTTGAGTAAAAAGATGTAGTATATGGGGGCAGATAGTCTCTGCAAAACAATACACTTGTAGTTCTGTATATTTGCTATGATGATTGGTCCGTATAAGCTTGCTTTCATAAAATTGCTACGACCTATTAACCAGGGGTGGCACCAGTGGGGAGAGACAGGGTCCTCTGAGAAAAACCACAATTCGTCAGGGAGAAAAATTTGTTATGCATTTTCTACATATTAGTAGACTCCATCTATAGAATAGATTATATAATCCCTAGAAACTCCTTGAATAGTCATATTTTTTAGGGCTTCGCCCCTGGACCACTTTAGAAACATTTGAGCAATGTCTGACCGCAGCCATGTTTCTCTTGTTTTCCCCCCTCCAACTTCTATGATTCATCACAGGCAAGTCAGGTAATCTATGAAAGCGTATCAATTGCTGTAGGGAGACTTTAGCAATTATATGGAAAACAGGAATACTTATGTTTGTTGTATCCCATCGTAGGTTGAATAAGAAGTCTTGAATTAAAATTGTTCTGTGTACAGAGTGCTGCATCACTGACACCATGGTCAAACCATGTGACAGCCCTTGTTTACTGAGCACATGGTCAATATGGTTGAGTGCTTTCACAGCTGCCATAAGCCACAAACACCCCCCCCCCCCTAGCTTTTTTAACCGACATATCTTTATCTCTATAACATTGTATTGTATCTTTATTTGTGCCTTGTAACAAAATTAAATTTTATGAACAATTTTTTTTTTTTGCAGATTTCACAACTGATTCTGATTTCTCTTTCGAAAATACTAACTCACAAGATATCACGGAAGAGGTTTCCAAGACAACAGTTGAGCACCTGACCACAAAACGTGCCAAATCCACCACGAGGCAGACAACTCCAACAGTGAACAGGTCAACAATTGACGTAACAACAAAACTAGTTACAAAGGAAAACAAACCAGACACCACACAGCAACCAAGTACAAACAAGTTTATACCAACGAAACCTGCGATTACAGGAAGACCAGAAGTGGATACAATAAGAGGAAGTGGTCACCGATTACCAGTTGTCTGGGCATTGATAATGGCTGCTTCTTGTTTGACCCTTCTCTTATAGTAAAAATGATCCTTTTTTTTTGAGTGTAATAAATAAAAAGCAGACCCAAGGCCTTTGGTCAAATTATGCTAGCTCATTAAAGCTTTTAGATCTGGTTACTTCTGCCGTGGTCTCGCCAGGCCATACCAGGTCTAGACCTGCTATTGCTAGCCCCTCAAGCATCAAAATCTGGTAATACTCTAGCCATAACTACCACCTAGATTTGGTAATGCTAAAGTGTGGGTTGGTTTATGATAGCCCTAAACAGTATGGGTTCCAGCACTAACCTAGTGTAGATCTAGTATTGTTAGCACTGCCTCTGTTCATTTAAATTGGTTATACTATCCTTTCAGGCATCTTGCATATATACTCTGTACCTTACTCTATGTCCTAACTACTTTAAATGATTCAAACTGAAAGCAACTTTTTAATCAGGTTAATAATCTATAACCTTTAGTAAACTTATATAAGGAAGTATTTTAATGGTATTATTTTATGAAAGGAGTGGCCACGAAACATATTTTTTTCTTTGTAAAAAGAAAACAAATAAGACCTACTTATAACCATTATATTTTGATTGTTTAATTACATCTAAAATCGAGATTTCCTTAACAAATAACTTATTCTCATATATTTCACAATGAGAAAAAAATTAACTTTGAATACTTATTATTACTTTTTTTTAATTATTACTTTTAGGAATAAAAAATTACAAACTTATAATTGAAATATCTAGTTTAGGGTGTTTCCATGTGGCATGCCTTTCATAGTTAATGGGTTTGTAAAATAGATGTTTATAAGTGTTTTCATATTATATATTCATGTTTGTGAAAATATAATATTCCTTTTTTTTTTTTTATCATTTTGCCATCAACCTGTTAACACGAGAGTGAGCTATGGATGCCATCTTCACTGGGGATGGGGATGGGGACGACACAAGGGTAGATATGATTCTTGACTTGAGACAGTGTACTTGGACAAAAGAACATGTTGTCAAGACAACATTTTAAGAGACAACCACAAAGTACTGGTATGACTCTTATCTAAGAAAATAATACTAGTTGATTGTTTGATTTTATTAGGAACTCATCACAATAAAACAACACCAAAACCACTAAAACGTATTTCAGTGTGGTTCTCCTGGTATAGATTGGTTTCCGCAGTGGAAAAAATTTTTGTATGTAAATATGTATCAGATCTCTGGTGGAAGGTAAGAGTGTTTTAAATGCTCCATGTGGAAGAAAGTTCAGTGTTCCATGTGAAAAAAAAAAACACAATGGTGGGGATGCTTATGTATAAAAATGTTCCATGTGGAATATTGAAGTATTCCGTATGGAAGAAGTGATGTATTCTATGTGAAAACAGTAACATGTATGCATTTGTGTATGAAAGTATTCCATGTGGAAACTTTACGGAAGTATTGTGTGAAAGTTGTAAAAGATAAAGAGCAAGAGGGTTACCAGGCAATTGCTATGATTTGTGAAGTTTCACTGTTGTAAATATTTATAGCAGTATTCTATGTTTGTTATTTAAACCGTGTTTTATTTTATATAGATTTGTCATTAATGCTAAAGTGTAAAACACTGTTTAGTTTGTTAATACCAATTATTATATTATTATACAATATATACTACATGCTAAACTGTAATTTTTTTCATATAAAGGGTTTTAACACGGCCTGATCATTTGGGTTAAACGTTGATTATTAGTTTAAATGCGGAAAGTTTCATTAATGAAGGGATATTAAGAATACGGAGAGATCAAATGAATGAGTTTGTTTAAGCCGGTCACTCCCTGCATCGTACGACGGTCGTACAACCGTCGACTGATGAATCCAACTCCGCCCTCTATGAGTGCTAAAAAATGCAACGTCGTCTGCTGATTCCTGGTGGCAGTCTGACTGGACATTCATTAAAAACAATCTGTTACGCGCGTATCATGGCGTTCTTCATAGAATCATGTTGGCTGACGACCGTCCGATGCAGTGAGTGCTGAGCTTTAAAGCTACAGATAAATGTTTTTAATACATTCTTAAAAAAAAAAATGAAAACATTAATAATGTTAAACAACCAAATTATTTCGTATTAATCCAAGAAAATATGATTTATTGTGATTGGGGAAGAAAATGATTTTTTATTTTTTTTTTATTTTTCATAATAATGGATTTAAATATAATGCTATGTAATTCTAAAAATAAAACTAAAATTATACAGTATCAAAAATATGGAATGTGAAATAAATAAAAATTTTACTTTTGAAGAAAAATAAAATCTGTGAATCTCATTTTAGTGGTGTACATATAACACTTAAAGTAATGTAGTGAAGAGTTGCTGTTTGGTGTACCGCGGTGTTAATATCAGTACTGTCTAAGATCCTGCTCGGATGGTAGAACCAAGTTTTCTTGGATAAGGAATTAAACTGGGGGTGTAGTATTACGGTATGCATTGTGTGCAGTTTGAAGGACTCAATGCTATTCTTTCGGAATAGTGGACAGGTTTTATCTAGATGATTTTTTTTTTATTTTAGCCAGTCGTGGCATGATGTGAACATGAAACTACAGTACAAATTATATTCTACTTTTATCTAAAGAGGTTATCAGGCTTTTATACTGAGTAAAAATAGTCTATAAATTAACAGGAAATCACCTTATTGTTCAATCCTGCCAAAAAATTACAACTGAGTTTTGACAATGTGAAAAAAATTGTTTTCAAAAAATGTCATGGTGATTATATTGTTATTTGAAATTTCACACAGAAACCCTGGCGCACATCTTATTACTATTCTTATTTCCATAATTTTATTTTTCTAATTCATTTATCTACTCATTAATTTACAGACACTCACAGATAAATTAAGGTAATAATATTTACTTGTCAATCATCAGAACTCACATAATATATATTACAATATTTTTTTTACAAACTATATTTTATATGTAAACTTAATTTACAGTATTCAAACTTGATTGCACTAAATTCTCAAAGTTGTACAAATCATGTATAAAACAAATAAATAATAATACTGTAATTTCATCATCTTTAAAGATGTACTGTCTGTCAACAAAATCTGGTAAAACTTTAAAAATAAAATTTGCAAGTTGGATGGCCGAGTGGTTAAGGTAGGGGCGCCGCAATGTACAACGATGGTTCAACGGCACATACTCGCGTATGGTTCTGGTGGTGGAACAAGTCTTCTCAGATGAGGATTATAAACCGTAGGCCCAGTGTACATAATTTGGTTTATGTGCACTTTAAAGAACCCAGTACACCTTCCGCGACGAGTAGGGGGTTACCCAAGTGTACTGATCCATGCAGCCCCTGTTGTGGACTGGTAAGAGTAGCTGGTACAGGTTTACCCGGTAGCTCAGACATGAAGAGACTCTTAGGGGAGAAGAAAGTTAATGTATGAGCTAGTCCACACCTCGAGCACTTTGAGACTGGTATAAAGTGCTATATAAATCCAACTACATTACATTTCAAATTAAAATTTGAATAGCTCATTTAAAAGAATCAATTAATCAGCCTCCCAACAGATACATTGAAAAAAGGTATTTTTGCTGATTCACAGAGTTTACTTCAAAAATCCTTAAACTGATTACCAGCAAATTTAAGAGTCTTATCAAAGACTATAGAACTGCGAGAGTTCTGACTCTCATGGTTTCGTTGAAACATAATCTTATTTCAAAAGGTACTATAAAGGGGATGTCCTTCAAAAGACGTGTTTCGAGTGAACTGTATTCAAAGTATAATAGGGCACCCTTATCTTGTGGTAGTATTTTTTTAACGTTTCATGGTGTGCATTCAAAATGAGGTCAGTTGGATCTCTTGCAATTCCATACTATTTGGTCTTCAATACAGGGAAACAAAACTGACAGGGGAAAGTTTTTATCATTAAAATTATTAATTGTAATTTTATAACTTACTTAAATATACATATAAGGAATTGAATTTTTTATTATATTTTTAGCTCATTACAGACAGTACACTTGAAGTAGCCTGGATTATTTGTTAGGACACTTGGATACTAGGTAGTTTTCGCTGCACGACGTTAACCTTAACTTTAACGTTAGTACCCAACATGCAGCGCGAAAGCTCCGCCCCTTTTGTAAACAAATCAAAATACGCATGCGCAAACCCGGGACTAACGTACCTCGAGCACGTAAAATCTTGAAATTAACGTACTCCGCAACGCAAGATGAATAAATTATGACGTCATCCGTTAAGGTTAACGTCATGCTCAGAATAACTGCCTAATATCTGACAAGGCTGCCAATGTATCACTAACATATACAGTAACTCATAATACCGCCCTAGTATAAATTAATAATCATATTGTATATACTGTAGGCTTAACAATCTTTGGTTTTCCCAATTAATTTACCATAGTTCCTCTAGTATAAGCCCACCCTCACCCCTTTGAACACAATATTGGGTCAATTTTTGGGGTGGGCTTATACCTGAGGAATCCCTTTTGCAATCAAATGGCAATTTTTCTGCACTGTATGCCTAATTAAGCCAATATTAGATATTTTCCTGAGATTATTTGTAAAAGTCATAACCCTTGGGTTTTGCCCAAGGAAAGGCTGGTAAGTAGAATTGGGCATAATGTAGGGAATATACCCAAGGAACAAAGGTTAAGCAACAGGTACAATAGTCAATCTTCTAATTCAATATTGTAGTGTATTTTACATTTAATTACCTACGAGTGTGAATAAGTAGAACTGACTGTTTGAACTTTCAAATGTATCACATGGCCCATGTCCAAATTGTGAAGAGGTCTAAATGATTTACAAATTACATTTCTATCATCTTGATATAATGCCATAGAAACTCAATATTAAACTATGTATAAATTCATTATTAATACATATCCTGGTTATTGTTTTACTTATTTGAGGGTGAACATGTTGTAAGCACTTCAAATCAATATTTCTAAAGGGGATCTAACAAGGAGTGGTTTATTTGATCGAATATGAACTATTGCGTTTCCTAATGACACTTAAGAGTTCATTACAAAGTAACTTGACTTTCTTTGAACTCTCAAAGTAACACGCAATACTTAAAGCTGAATGTGGGAAATCCAACATTCATTGTCAAGGTAACTGTACTGTGGTTTCTTATCTACTTATTCATTGATAATTCTCCTTGGCCACTGATGTCCATCACAATTGCTTAGGCCAAAGGCTTGGTCTATCATGGACAATTGTGTAATAACTTACTTCTCTGTACTATTTTGTCCAGCCAATAAATAGGTCATTACCCTTGGTATAGTCTCCTACGTGCATACGTATTTTGTGGTCCTTTTTCTTGGTCCTGGTCATTCATTTTGGCTGGTTCTCCCATTTGGTTCATCACTAGTACTAGGCCCTTGTTCCAGGTCTTGTTGGTCAGCTGTTTGATTATTTTCATCTTTTGAATCTTCTTCATCTGCTGTTGGTTCCTAAAAAAAGGATGACTTGGTTAATTTTAAACAGATTTTTTTCAAGGGAGGAAAAACCCCAAATGAAATATCCATAATAATGTAGGGCTTGTGGTAGTTTGTTGTCATCTACAATTATTAATCTACACCAGTTTTGACTTTGGCAGCATGTAAACAAATCAATTAAATTCAAGGAAAGCTCCAAGTTATGATTTCGTGTTATTAATAAATAATACAAAATATGATAACCTGTCATTTTGTGTGTTCACTCAACAAAAGAGATTAACATATTACACAGGTAAACAAAGTGCGGCTGGACAGTGATTTTTTGGCGGCCCACGAAAATGAATTAAACACCCTATGTGTGCGGCCTGCCAAACATCTTTGGCTAGAAAACACCTTGTTTTTCACAGCCCGACGCCAATCATTTGTAAAAAGTAATATTAAAACTGAGAACAAAGTGGTATAAAAACAGTGCATGATGGTTTTGGAAGCAAACTATTAACATCAAAGTTTGGGTGCGGCCCTCTGTGGTAAATCAAAAATTCACTTTGGCCCTCCCCTGACATATTATATATGTAATTAAAAAAAAAAAAAACACATTATAGTTGTACATGCTGTTAAAATCAAGAACCATTATAATAATTATTATAATATTTGCATAAAATTTAAAACATTACAGTCTTGAACCCAACACCCCACTTTATTGATACTTTTGAGGTAATTGGTTTGCAGCTCTCATGGTTTTCTTTAAGTGAAGGCCAGACTCTTTGGTTGATATCATACCCACAATATCCATCACTGGTTCCAAAAGAAAATATACTTGGAAGCAATAGGAATCAAATCCAGAATAATGTGACTGGAAACTAAAACTAAAACCAAATAAAAATTGAAAGTTACAATGAAAAAAATGTATCAAACCTCATTTTTAAGAGCAAATGGATTTAAACGATCCTGTTTTTCATACTCTTTTCTCACGTCATCTTCAAATACCCCATCACTCATCTGTATAGCGATGTCGGCTAGTTGTAGGACCACACGTCTGAAGTATATTGCAACATGGCGATTATCTTGACCATCAAGCAGGTCACGCTTTGACCACAGCCATGTGTTAGAGGGCGCTGTATTCTTCTTCCTGAAATAGAGATATAGAAATGAAGCAACAACTTAATAACTTGTTAATGCAAATAAATCTGATAATAAAAATATGATAATGTAATGTATATCACTCAACTCAAAATAAAGATTGTAAAAGAAAGAATTATTAAGAGCTCCTAGATTGTCCTCCATTCAGAATGGGGACCAAAATCTATTAATATCATGCATTTTGTCTTATGACTCATACACTGTTCAATTGATGAAGATGTAAGATGGATTTGCCGTGTCCGTCTAAAAGACTGCACAAGAACTTAGGGACAGACTTGCCATACATGCTATCAGGTACTGTGTACAGTCAACTACCGTAGATTACGTTATTTCGGTCACATTGAAAGTACTGTATGGAGGAAGCTAATAAGGTGAACAGATGTACGAGTATGGAGGTCAAAAGTAGAATAAGCATAGGCAGACCCAAGAAAACATAGGAGGAAGTCATCCACAGTGACCTTAGTGCAAAAGGTCTAAGTTGGAAATTGGCTCAGGACAGAGGAACTCAAATGAAGAAAAGTCCAAACCATGATCAAAATGGACTTAAAACGCATATGATGATGATTATTATTAATTTTACAGTCTGATGATTTTTAAATTGACTGACTGACTAAAAAATGAATGATTGAAAGGTAGATTAACTGACTGTTTGATTGGCTTATTGATAGACTGATTAATTTGACAGGTTGATTGATTTAACAGTTAAGCTTGAAGTTACCATGCTTTGTGGGATGCATAAACACTCTTTTTGTTTTCTTCTGTGTTGTTATCTGAAATGTCAACCAATTTGACGAGTGGCTGTTTCTATAGAAAAAAAAACAAATAAAATGTAAAGAGGTGCACTAAATACACAACACACTGAATATAAATTTGAAACTATAATAAATATAAAAAAGGAATGAGGATGACAACATGGCAACTAACATGTATGATAATACTGTCTTCTTGGATGGATGATTCTAGCTATTTGTTAGGGTTGTGTAGTTAAAAAAACAATGGCAGTAGTTGGTTTATCCAATAAGTACTCAAAAAATATAAATATTTTCTAATAAGTATGTATCTTTAAAAATCTGACAACTTGCTAATTTTATGCAAAATATAAAGCACATAGAAGATACAAGTACAACGCGATATAATAAATACAATTTTATTATCAATAAATATTAACTACTACTACTATTATTATTATTATTATTATTATTATTATTATTATTATAAAATTGGCAGGTGTATTTTAAAATAAATAATTTTCTTACTAAAACAATTATAAATTGCACCAAACCTAAATGATGTGTCAATGGTTTTATAGTCATAACATTTCTGGTTTTACTCTAGACTAAACCTACACAACTGGGTTTTAAAACTGAGCTCTACAAACACACAGTCACAGACGTGACAACAGCAAAATTAATAAATAATAATAATAATGTAGTTTTATATAGCGCACATATTCATCTAATGTAAGATGCTCAGGGCGCTTGATATGTGGACTAGGAACTCGATCAATGTATAACACATACATTGCCATAGTTGATGATTATCATCCTGCCCTGCGTACATGCTAAGTTTATCATTGATTGGTCATTCAGCGTCAGGTGCTTAGGGTTAATAGTAAGTCCGCTAGTTGGGAGTTCACTAGTCTGCATCACCAGGCCACCAGACTCAATAGAGTACACATGTTGGAAATCCAAAACCTTGACTAAGAGGTAGGCAGCTCCTGTAATATTGAAGGTTCTGGATATCTGAAAGATCAGAGGAAGAAATAATGAAAGCACAAGATGAAAAGTAGAGTATGGGAAATTCCAGAAATGATAAAAGTGCTATACTAGATACATATGTAACTACTCTCCCGATTTGGCCAGAAGACTCCTAATTTTGGGTATTGACTCCCATGTACAAATGCACTTGTTTTCTGTATAGATTGAAAGTGATTCTCTTAATTTTCCATTTAACCAGATCTATCATTAGGCCTTTTAAATTCTCCAATGTACTACCTTTCTAAACTCGGTAACTGTACTGTAATTACAGCCGGCCAGGCCTAGCTGTGTTTACACTGTTTGCAAATACCAGAAATAATAAGACTTGCCATCACAATTCTTAAGTTGTATGACAAAAATTCTGGACACCCAAGACTAGTAAAAGGCTACGGGTACAAGTATTACAGCAGTTGTGAATATGATGAATTCAAAGTACTATAAATTGGACTTTAAATATATCAGTAGAAATTTGTTCATAACTTTCAAGGAGACTGAGGTGATGTGCGTAAAAATCTCAATTTTGTAGAATTTATGTTAAAAAAAAATGAGATTTGCATCCAAACCAATTATTTTCCACATAAAATTGCTAAAATGGTGTGCTATTGTCCTAAGTGGGTACCTTGCACAAAGTTATCACAAAGTTATCAAATCATAAAATCCTGATTTATTATTCTTCAAAGTTAGCATGTATGCAGATGCAGGAAGCAGGAAGTTGTTGAAATGATAGGATGTATCTGAAGGAAAAGCAGGGGAGGTTGTTGAAATGATGGAAGTATCAAATGGAGAAGCAGGAGGTTGTTGTAATGGAAATACCAAATGGAAAAAAACAAGGAAAGTGTTGAACAGATCGTGCCAGATACCATTAAACCTTATAATGTTTATTCAAAATAAAAACATTGGGAGTCTCCAATTGGTTGCAATTCAGGGCGTAGATTCGTTTATATTCAACCTGCTTATTCAAAATGTAATGGTAATGGTTGGGGATTTATATAGTGCATAATACGTGGACTCTATGCACTGTACAGAAAAAAAAAAGAAGCAAAATCTATTCTACAAGGTCAACCAATCTAAAAGAATAACTGAAACAGACTAACGAAGAGGAACCAACACTATCGCACCGTTCACCTGCAATTTGAGACCACTGTCAAGCAGTGGTTAACAGGTACACTTGTAAAGTATTGCAATTCAGGGCTTAGCCTTTAATACATTTTTTTTCCAATAATATTTTGTGAGGGTGATCCAGCCAAAACTGATCAATTGAGACCCTAGTACATACAAGACAATAACTGGCGAGGATAAAAGTTAGGCTTAACCAATCATGTTGACACTTTAATTAAATTTAGAAGATAAAATGCAAAAAGCAGAAAATTCCTGAAAAATTAATAAATAAATGAATAATAAAAATGTACATACATACATACAAGACAATAATATGTGAAGATAAACATTAGGGAGTTATCACAAGCTTACGAAAACGATAACGAATATTGTTATGTCATCAAATTTTTAGACAACCCTTTCCCAATGGCAGTATTTTTGTTAAAACGTAGGTGATTTTTTCCTTCTGCATAAATCAAGCATCATATTCAGCTTGTATGGTATATTATCAAGAAGGTTTCAGGCACGAATGACGATAATGACAATGACGTATTCGTTATTCATTTTCGTAAAGTTGTGAAACATCCCTATATTAAGCTAAAAATTATAAAGATGGCAAATTAAAATGAAATGGACCTTTCTCGAAGTCCCACCTCTTGGTTCTGCAAAAGAACAGCGTAAACGTATGTAAACATGCGTGTTTGTGGTACAAGAGCGTAGTCCTCGCCTTGTCCTGATTAGTCATTTGTTTTGTTTGATTTATACTATGTAAAGGTCCATTTATAAAAATAAAATGCAAAAATATGAACATCCTGGAAATGATAAAAGAATTTTAAAAAATAAATTGTGGTAAACATCAATAAAAAGTATATAACAAAATCATAAGCCAAGGAACTTGTTAAAAAGATAGTACCAGATACCATTAAACCTTATAATGTTTATTCAAAATGTAAACAGTGTGAGTCTCCAATTGGTTGGATTCAGGGCATATCTTAGTATTATATTCAACCTGCTTCAAAATGTAACCCTTGTAAGATACAATAAACATGTTGAATATCAACTATGGGTATATGTTCTGTATTGTCATATGCACGACTACAATATTGCTGCTTCCTGTCAGCTGAGTAACCCTTGTAAGATACAATAAACATGTTGAATATCAACTATGGGTATACGTTCAGTATTGTCATATGCACCACTCTGCTTCCTGTCACCTGAGCACTTACTTATCTGGTGGCGGGTGCATGATCAAAATTTTTTGATTTGTTTTCGGTTCATGTACTAAAATATCCTAAAAGGATCTCGTACCTGGCATGGCATCTCAGGGCTTTAAATTAACTTTTTTGTTTAGTAACACTGCCAAAATAATATGGCACCACCTCTCCCAGCCCACCCCAAAAGGAAATTTAGTAGCACAAGTAACTTTTTTAGTAGTAACACATATTCCCCCATCATTCTCACCTCTAACATAAGTATATTACAGAATTTTTCTTCATTTTGAACAGAAAATCTACAGAAAAATAGGCCCACAGAATCGTAAACACTGGGTATACATTGGTTGCATATTGAAACATAGGCCCAGGCCTTTGGGCGATATTTGTAAGATGCATGGATGGAATTTTGTCCTTATGAAGTAAGTTTTGGCTAAAGATATCAACCATGTGTTTGAATGACAGCAATCAAGTTGAATTCCATGTCACACCTAAAAAAAAAATCAGGTCGCTAACAGTAGAACCCCTATTAAGGACATTCAGGACCAAAAAAGTGTCCCCTTAATAGGGGTGTCCCCTGAATAGGGGTACCCCTATTCAGGGGACACTAACCAAAAATGTGAAATTGTTCCTTTAATAGGGTTTTTGGCATGTTTTCATACAATGACATAGATTCTTCATAATTTAATTTTGATTGACCTAAGAAGGAGTTAAGTTGAATAATAAATAATGTATAAAATAATTTGTAATGCAAAAATAATTCATTAATGAAATCAACACAAGTGCAATTAAGAGGAAAGTTGTATATGTTTGTGATATTGTTTCATGATTCAAGTGCATTATTAATGACCAATATTGTTTATTAAATACTGAACTTTCTACTTGATGCACAAGATAGAATAGCAGTAACAACTTAAAAACCAGGGTGCAGGCTGTACAGATAGACATAGAATGATCCTATCTTCTTCTTCTTCCATTCTAGTACAGACCACCTTTCGGTGTATTTTCGTACTGTGGTGGTGTGCGAAGTAGGTGAAGTTTTAGAATCCAAGACTCATTTTATTTTATTTATTATTATTATTATTATTGTAATTATTATTATCATTATTATTGTTATTATTGTAATTATTATTATTATTTTTATTATTATTATTATTATTATTATTATTATTATTATTATTATTATTATATCCTATATACAAAAACAAAGAATTCCTGATGGTTAATGATCAAAATTGACAAGATATCAAAGGAACACATGCACTAGGCCTATACTAATATCTACTCTAAAGAATGAGAGATTCTTGTTTTATGTAAAGGTTATTGTTCTATGATTAGTGTCAAAATATAAATTTGAATGAAATTTTCATATTTTAAGACTTCTGTAGTTGTTTTGCAAGAAAAAAAAAAGTGTCCCTTAATAAGGGTTAAATATGTATTGATTTGACCATTTGGCCACTCAGAAGTGTCCCCATCCGGGTTGGCTGTAGTGTTAAAAGATATATTTTCCCTCGTTTTACAGAAGTTTCCCCTTAATAGGGGTGTCCTCAGAACAGTGGTGTCCCAAAGGAGGGGTTCTACTCTAACTCTTAATTTTCAGCCCAGTACATTATAGGATTTATTTGTACAACCCTGAGTTAAAGTCAATTGTACCGGATGACCATTAAAATTGTACAATATCTTCTACAATGTGAGAACATGAAAAGGTTGGGATTGCATCAGACTACTAACCTGGAAACTACAGGTGCCTTTGTCTAAACACCTTGTGAACTCTAGTTGCGATAGGCTGTAGTGCACATTTATTCTGTATGGCCTCACTTTCATCTCATTAACATCAATGAATACAAAGCTAATGTGGGCATCTGAAAATAAATAAATGGTTTATGACAAATGATAATAAATCTCCACACTTAACTCTAAGCATAATTTCTCCCAGGTAAAATATAGGGGTAGGTTATTGCATAGAATTGCACTAATTTGATTAGGGTTAGGTATAGTAGGTGGGGTATTGTCTAGGATATTATCAGGGAGTATTATAGGGGTGGGGAATAATATATAATATATTACATATATGTAGGTACAATGGGATATTATATAGGTGGATGGTGGTTAGGAAGAATTTATAGTAATTATTATCATTATTATTATTATTATTATTATTATTATTATTATTATTATTCATATCTAAAAGCAAGTGTGGAGTTTGACACAAAAAACTTCACTGTGCCCAGTTTTACAAAGTTTTGCTATTTTGATGCCAGAAAGAAGGCTTTTACTGGATTAAGGCAAACATTTTAACAACTAAGCAACAGCTTCACCAAATGTTGTGTAGCTGGTGTATCTTCACTTCAAATACCAACCTTTAGGACGACAGTCTGGAAATAGCAACATAAAGACAAGCAAGCTGCCGTCTTCTGACAACTTGCAGTCTAACATGGCTGCATAGCCATTCTGTAAAACACAAAACAAATCAATTTCAGAGCACTTTAACAATAATCATAAATTTATAAAAACAAATAATATGATTTTATAATTAAAACCATTGTTTATCTATTTTAGTATTTAATATAAACTTCATTGTTACAATCAATTCCTTTCAATGCTCTCCTTCAGTTTTAGCTGGAAGGCTAAATACAAGTTGATCTTGTATATGTTCTATATTGTCATATGCACGACTACAATATTGCTGCTTCCTGTCAGCTGAGTAACCCTTGTAAGATACAATAAACATGTTGAATATCAACTATGGGTATACGTTCTGTATTGTCATATGCACCACTCTGCTTCCTGTCACCTGAGCACTTACTTAACTGGTGGCGGGTGCATGATCAAAATTTTTTTGATTTTTTTTCGGTTCATGTACTAAAATATCCTAAAAGGATCTCGTACCTGGCATGGCATCTCAGGGCTTTAAATTAACTTTTTTGTTTAGTAACACTGCCAAAATAATATGGCACCACCTCTCCCAGCCCACCCCAAAAGGAAATTTAGTAGCACAAGTAACTTTTTTAGTAGTAACACATATTCCCCCATCATTCTCACCTCTAACATAAGTATATTACACAATTTTTCTTCATTTTGAACAGAAAATCTACAGAAAAATAGGCCCACAGAATCGTAAACACTGTGTATACATTGGTTGCATATTGAAACATAGGCCAAGGCCTTTGGGCGATATTTGTAAGATGCATGGATGGAATTTTGTCCTTATGAAGTAAGTTTTGCCTGAAGATATCAACCAGGAGTGAGATCAAATGACCTTGTCGCAATGACAGCAAACAAGTTGAATTCCTTGTCACACCTAAAAAAAATCAGGTCACTAACAGTAGAACCCCTATTAAGGACCTTCAGGACCAAAAAAGTGTCCCCTTAATAGGGGTGTCCCTGAATAGGGGTACCCCTATTAAGGGGACACTAACCAAAAACTGTCTCTTATACACATCTCACAACTGTATCATCTTTTACTACAACCATGGAGGAATAAAATACTATACAACTGCAGTATTAGAATTTCCCCACCCTTCCCCCATTAAAAAATTTGCTTAGCAAAATAAGTACTCATAAGTAGATAAATATCACCTGTTTGTTAGTATTTTTTGAGTGGACTTCTTCTTACTCTTGTACTTCTCTTCGTCAAACAATACCTATAATTTGGAAAAAAATTGTGATTTTTGGAAGCAACATTTGTACTCTCTCAATTGAGGGCCCCCATAGCCGAGCACTCATAAGCTCTCAGGCTCAAGAACCGAAACCTCATGCATAAATGTAATACTGCCAAGCAAAAAAATTGTGTAGGCCCCGCTATGCACCAGCTATTAGCTATGCACCAGATTTCCCTCTTTGTTTATATCTAAACACTTTTCATTCCTATCTAGAGAGGAGCTTAGCTCAGTCGGCTAATCTGGTGGTAGCCACTGTGTGTGTGCTGAACCGTGGAGATACCTAGGTCCCCGGTTCAATTCCCATCACTGCCTCCTTGTGTTTCAGCTGGAGGGCTGAAATAGTTACAATAGCGCACTGTCTTTCGGATGAGACCTTTAAGCCGTTGGTCCCGTGTATGTTTATGGCCCATGTGCACGTTAAAGAATGCAGTACACTCTTCGGAAAAGAGTAGGGGATTGTCTTCCGGTGTACTACCCAATCACCACCAGAAGGACCCCACTGGAAATAAGTCTTCTTCTAGACTTTCGTGGGCTATCCTTGGTGTTTTCACCGAATAAATCCAATCCAATTCAATCTTCTTTTTTGAACTACTGCACTAAGCATTGCTTTACCGAGCACAATTGGATAGATAAAGAACATACAAGATGCCACCATGGAGAAAATAAAATAGATTCTCCATGATGCCACTGTGCATGGAATCTCACTATTATAGGCTCACTAACAGGCTAAACATATATATTCCCAAGAAAAAATGCATGCCTTCGCAATAAATTTGCGGCGGAACGTGTCCTTAGACCCTCCCTCCCGGTAGGGGGCATTCCAACAAAATCTTGTGCCTACAAATTTGTCAAACTTGGAATCAGTTGGGAAAATGGTTATTCCCAACTTATGACACCTAAAATCCTGTTACACCATTATCAATAGATTGAAAGTGATAAGCAAGATTTTCAAGGTCAAATATTATGAACTTGACCTCTTATATTACCTAACTCCCTATTTGTATGAAATATTTATCCTGAATATGCATTACCAACTAGAAGTGATTAAAATCAATCGCCATCATGACAAAATAAAAAACATAACTATGCTTTTTTTTATGTGAAGTATTTATCCTGAACAAGGCATTACCAACTAGTATTAAAATAATTCATCACTATGAGAAAATAGACAATTTGTAACTTCCCTGTTTTTATGTGAAGTATTCATCCTTGGCATTACCAATTAGAAATGATTAAAATAATTCATCATTATCAGAAAATATATTGTTTGTAAATTCCCTGTTTTTATGTGTGAAGTAATCATCCTGAACAAGGCATTACCAACTAGAAGTGATTAAAATAGTTCATCATTATGAGAAAATAGATTGTTTGTAACTTCCCTGATTTTATGTGAAGTATTTATCCTGAACAAGGCATTAATATCGAACTATAAGTGATCAAAATCAATGACATCATGAGAAAATAACCAACTTGAAACTATGTTGTTTTTTTTGTAGGTGAAATATTTATCCTGGACAAAGCATATCAACTAGAAAGTGATCCAAATTAATCACTGGTACAATAAAATAAATAAAAATTACCCTGTTTGGATACATTTACCCTGAACAATGCATTATCAAATCTGGAAGTGGTCAACATCATGATGACAAAAAATATCTAACTTGTTAAATACACAATTCATGTGACACCAACTGTTACGGTGACACTTGCTCAAATGCTAGTCTTAGTGACATCATCCTATTGATACTGTTGATTTTATTCAATAAACACATTCCGCTTGGTGTGTTGGTGTGATCACGTGACATATAGTCGGTATCAATTGTAAACAGGCAGCGCGAGTGACGCTCAGTTATAATAAAACATGTGACTTCTTCGGAGTATTTCTGATGTAAAGCACATATTTGATGTGCTTTATTGATGTGCTGTGTCCTATGTTGGTTGGAATGTCAGTAAACCAAATTGATTGGAAATTGAAATTGAGAATTTTGCTATAATGGTCCGCGAATGATTTCTAGGTTAGCTAAAGTTTACGAAAGATCACATAATTTCCAATGGATACAAAGCGCAGATAACGCTTGAATAAGTGAATCACCACTATTTTGTACAATCATAGTGCCTTTCCTTTCTCAAGGTAAAGGTGGGCGATTGTTTTCTCAACCATAACATTAAGTTTTCCTATACCTTCACACTGATCGCACTGCAAGTTCTCCATTATCATACCCACTATATGTCACATGACAGGCTGCAAATAAACCTCGCGGAATGTGTCTATTCCAAGTCAGAGATTTGAAAAGGCAATGGTTAGATCAATGCTATGTTAGCTGTAGCCAAATTTGACTACTATTGTGTACTTATAACACACTTTTCTTACAGTTGCAAACTCAAGCAGTTTATCAAATTCAAGAAATGTTGATGGATAACACCACAAGAAAATTTCATAGAAACAAAAAATACAGTTTAACAGAACAAAGACATAACATAAACCAAGGATTTGTAAAATTAGAGGAGTTAAGTAAATAAAAGGATATCTTATTCTTAAGTGACCGTTTGAAAACGTTAAAATTGGAAATGTCAGCTCAGAAGTGCTTATAAGATCAAAAGAATGGAAGACAATTTCATAGAAACAAAAAATACAGTTTAACAGAACAAAGACATAACATAAACCAAGAATTTGTAAAATTAGAGGAGTTAAGTAAATAAAAGGATATCTTATTCTTAAGTGATTGTTTGAAAACGTTAAAATTGGAAATGTCAGCTCAGAAGTGCTTATAAGATCAAAAGAATGGAAGACAAGAGGAAGGGGAAAAATCCAGGTGGTAAGTTTGGTAGCATCTACCTGTTAGTGTGGTAGCACTCACCTGTTGTGTTTGACCATCAACACGGACAAATGTCCTCTCAACCATCACAAGACGGTAACGTGCTAAAGGCTCAAACCACCCAAAGTGACTCACATGTTTCCTGTAAACAAAATAAGCCACTTTAGCTACCTTTAACCATTTTTTTGACATACAACTTTCGTCTAGAGATCGTATACAAACTTGTAATATACACTATAAAAATAAATGAAAATTATTATTACCCATATGGATATTAAACAACTAGAGTGCCACCTTCAGATATTATAACTGTAAATAGGCCCTCTATTATTACCTGATTTAAAAATAAAGTACTGAGGAGTGAAAAATTGAAATCATGTATGTTACACCCATACACCACAACACTCGAGTTTCAACATACAGGTAATTTAGCTGTACTTGACATTCCTGTGTAAATTAAGGGTGCCATTGATAACGATGATGCTTAGGCGACCTGTGATTGGCTGAATCTACAGCAGCCATCTTGGATAGTATACACAAAGAGGTCTGCGTATTTCGAACATCAAATACACTGCAGTTAGCACTCTAATATTCTTATTCTATATTCAAATCAAATCAAATATATTGGAGCATACGCTTTTAGTACAGCGGCACTTGTCCACACAAAGGTGCATCCACAATTTACAAAATTAAAGTTTAAAAAGATTCTTAATTAAATCTAAACTACTCAAAAATTCCCAAAAGAAAAACAACTCATAAAAGTATACCACATAAATATAAATATCGAAGTTATTATTACGTTATTACCATATTAAAAAGCCCCAAACAGGCAAGTAAACAAGAAGAGAATTATAGACGATAAAACTATTTTATCACCATTTACAGGAAAAAAAATATGATGATTAACAGCCTTACTTGTTGTACTCCCAGACATTTATGTAGCCATTGGCATCTACTGATAAAACATTACCACGGTTACCAATGCATCCTACAAGGACCAATGGGTGCTCATGACAACGGAATAGGTCAGCCGGAATATCCTGTCCAATGTAATTGGGCTGATTTGGCAGGTTAACCTGGAAACAAATTTAAATAAATAGTAATAGGAACATACTAGATATTTTTGAAGTGTATTTTTACACTCATGAATCAAAAGATTCTATGCTGAAGCACATAACCTTTGGAATGATCTATAAAAAAACAAATAATAGTACAATTTACCTTGGGAAAGGTTTTGACCTCTGGGGTTAATTCATCTGAGCCAGATCCTGCAATCAAAGGTTCAATGTTGCATTTCAGAAGGTCCCCATTATCAAATCCAACAACAAACTCATTCTAAAAAACAATTTCAATGATACATTAAAAAACACATAGACAAAAATTCTGGAGGACAATTCCAATGGTATTGACAAAGGAGGAAAGGGCTTATGAAGGGTTGCGGGCAAGCATTAAGTTAGAGAGGAACTAGCTGGTGAATTATGCCGATATATGTGATTATTAACTTCTTGAGTGTTATTTTTTTGTTCAGGAAATTTTCCTGTAAAAGGTGGTGGTATTTGTGGTAGGGGGAACACTTCTGTAACCCCACCCAAACCCCCTTCAGATATGCTGCTGAGTTTATAACAGGCTAACAATTGATTTTGAAAGACTCATACTTACTTGAGTTCCCAGTAAAGTTTGACTTGGATAAAAACAAGAAAGACTTGGTCCAAGGGTGGCTGTCTCAGTACCACTCTCAGCCAGTGGACCTGGAAATCAATAAAATTAAACAATCAATCAATTAAAAAACCAACTATTTAAATCTACCAAAAAAATTAATAAAGTAGTCAATCAATAAAAAATATCAATCAATCAATTAGTCAGTCTGTCAAATATCTATCAAGCAATCAATCAAATCAATAAGCTAACTGATCAATGACTTAATCAATCAATCAATCAATTAATCAATCAATCAAATAAAAAAGGCAAAACAAAGCATTATGAGAAAGTAAACGTAAGCTATTTGTTACTGTAAGCTATGTCAAGTACACGCTGCTACTTTGGGATGGAATTCAACACTTGTCACTAAGCGTAAGCTTGGTAGTCTAGTAGTTGGTGCCAGGCTAGTTCTGGAGGTCGTGAATTTGATTCAAACCCTAATCACTTGAAATTTTTTTTGCAAGTGTTTGGGAATGAACTGAGTATTCGGTACGATAACACATCAGGTAGGACAAAATTACTTCTATTATGATTATAATAATGAACATTAACTTGTTTTTTTTGCAATCAATAAAAGTTACCATGCCGTAAATCTTCTGTACCTTGTTTGAACTTGTAATCTTTAGGGGCGAGTGCAGCATAAAGGGTCAGTTGTTGAGGATGTGTATTGCCACGTCCAGCTACAACTTCAAAATCTTTGGTATCTTTCTTAGTAAAGCCTCCAGATACCATTGACCACATGTGAAGTGATCCCTTTAGCACAAAAAGAAATACAAATAATATTGCTGAATCCTGTTCTTTACTAGAATTTGTACTATCTTATTTCCTAATGGTCAATTTATATCTAGTGTCTTTGTGATTGGTCAGATACTATATAATTTTAGTTTTGCTTTTTTCTTTTAAATGGGTCAATTATGGGCTGTTCTTTGACTGGTCAACTATTTGCTTTTTTTTTATACTGATTTTTCCTATACTTATTATTTTACTTTAACAAGACAACAGAAATTGCAGGATTCTGTATAAGGCCCATTAAAAAAATTATTAGTTTATCACCCCCACACGTATGTCTTCTATGTTACTGAAAAAAATATATATTTTTTGGGAAATAAATTTTTTTTATTTTTTTTTATTTTTTTTTTTTCATTTATTTTATCAAATAGTTAGTAGATATTGTTTGCATTATCTAAATCATGTTTTCCTTTGAATAACAATGCACCAGCAAACAACCCAAGGGTAATATTTGGCTTTAGCTAAATAAAAAATTAAAAAAAAAGAATCCCTCCCTCCGTCGTCACTTTTCCTACCCAGATAGGGTGATAAGCTAATAATATTTTTTATAGGGCCTAATGAAATTTTTGAAATGAAAATTGACTATATTATATATTTTACTTTATAAGTATCTTATTCCTTATTGGTTAAAAACAGTAGAACCTCTATTAAAGAGAGACTGGATATAGAGGTTGGATGTAAATAATACACTTTCAATTATTTTGAGGCCAAAAAGTGTTGCCTAATTAGGGGTACCCCAAAGGAGGGGGGGGGGGGGGTTCTACAGTAATTGTTATCATGTTTTTTTACAGGAAAAATACATCATAATGCTGACTTATTAAACACTATTTGTAATGTACGGAAAACTGTTTATAAACTTACGGATTCATTAACTGAAATCAATCTCATGCCATCCCAACTCCATTTGAAACTTATTATGGGATCGTTATAAATACTCTCGTTTGATATCAGCCTTGTCAGTTGTACCGGGCTCGCCCATAAATCATATACTAAAATATCTCCTTCAGAATTTAAAGAAAAAAAATTAAAAATATAAATCATGCAGAAAGTGACAAAGTAAGCTGGTTGTCTAGTATTTTCATTTGATTACCTTATGCCGTGCACACACTGCGTTGTATGAACGTCGGCTGACGAATCATACTCCGCTCCTTGTGAGCGCCGTCCGTTGATTGTTGGTGGCAATCTGAACGGATCATCATTAAAAATGATTTGTTGCGCAAGTGTTGTGACATTGCATTTTCCATAGAATTGACTCAGCCAACTACCACCGGGCACAGTGAGTGACTGGCTTTAAAATAATGTGTTTTATTATACTGTAACTTTTAAAATTAATACGGGATCACATATATTATTACTAATCCTTTGGGACTGCAATTGACAGTCCATAACATTTGCTCTTTTATGTTTCATCTTGTAATTTCTGTGCAGCAAAATTTGTTCAAAAGTGACCCTTACCGTGAGAGTACCCAATTGCTAGAAGTCGGTGGTCAGGCGACAGCGATGTCAGCTCTACGCCTTTAGTTCGACGGATAACTTTCAACTCGCTCATCTTCACTGACATATTCTAAAATAAAGAATTTTTTGTTATTCACATATGGAGAACAAAAAAACATTTTTAGTTATTCAGGTTTTTTCTCACTGATTATTATTGTGTTCCCAATTAGGTTGAATTCTAAACAGAACACTTGAGACTACCTTCCAATAATCACGTTCTTTTATAAAGTAAATCTTCAAAGCTGCAGGTATTAGGTCGCTCCTTCTTTCATTCAGAACATCAGTATCTTGGAAATGCAGTACCTGGATGTCTTCATCATTGTCATAACCAGAGTTTGAACTGAAAATGATTTGTAAAAACATTCAACAAATGGGTGTTCTGCTTTATAAAAATCTCAAGTTCATTATTCAAACATGTTAATTAAAATTGTTTTTGGATCAAATAATAATCAAAATAGATACTTGTCATTTAATAGTAGGTATGTGACATTAAGCAACAATTGACATTTTGTCACTTAGTCGCAAAATATCAATTGTTTTAAATGTATCAGTAACATCTCCCAATTACGTACCCCTATGTCCGAATAGAGTTCGTAAACGAAAAAGTTCGTAATACAGAGAGTTTCAATTTTCATAGCATCTCAGTGGTGAGGGTAGACCTATGTTACATACCTACATGGCTAGGTAGGCCCAAGCCTTGCCATGGGATTAATATATTATTTGGATTTTACTGTTTTCTGCAACAAAATATTACTGTACAGAAGCAAAAGTTATCTGTATTCATTTGAAGTGATTTCCGAATGAAAACATGACCATTAATAGGAAAAACGAGTGTTAGTTTACATTTAAAAATGATTGTGAATCCATTCAAATAGCGCCTCCAGTGAACAAATAGTGAGATTCTCTATTATTCCTGTACACTAGCTGTCTGAACAATGATGCACAGCTCAAAATGGAATATATCTCAGCTGACAACGATTGATATTGCTTGCCTTAAATGAAGTTTTATGTCAATTTATTGATTTAAACATTTCCTTTCTTAGCTGATGTAACATTTTTTATTATTTTTAAGAATTTTAAGCGTTTTTGTAGTTATAAAGATCGTTTATAATTATGTCATCACCGCCAATTGAGTTGGTAATTGAATATCGAGAGTTTGTAATTGGAAGATTTTACTGTATATCTCTTCATGAAAATTATTTCCATTTCCATACATTCTTTGTTCCATTCATGTTGTCCCATGTTGACCTATTTGTTTTACAGATATGTGACACTAAAGTCTCTTATGAACCTAAGGAAATGGAGACAAAATTAACTAATAATATTATTATTAAAACAAAAAGACAGTAATTCTGAAAAGAGAGAAAGAGACATTTTGAGATTCAACGTTTCTATCTATTAACTATCTATTTAACTTTCTAATGCAGCTCGTACCAGAGTGTCACCACGAACACCTATGTAAGGAAGATGTAACCAAATTTTATGCCTATTGTCCTCATTGTTATTATTATTATTGCATGCAAGCAACTTACATATCTGAGTTATCCTCTTCTTCACCAACGAAATGGAGCTTTTGAGTATGCAGCCAGATTTTTTCTCTGAAAAATAACATACTGAACAGTTGTGCAAAATAAATGGAAGGAGGAGAGAGAATTAAAAAAAATGTAGTAGTTAAAGTTACTGTTAGCAGTTACTTTTTAACATTAGATGGTTAAGTTTACCTGAGTTTACATAGATAATTTTTTATGTAGTATTTCATACCGATTTTTACCATATACAATTGTATCTATTAGAACATTCTCTGGGAGATACAAACTAAATAATTCTGTAATATAATTCAAGAGCAGATTAAACAGGAATGGACAAAAGCATGAAAAATATGTTGGAGGATAGGCCATCACAATGGTCAAGATCACGACAATTACAATTGTTAACGGTAGTAGAAAACTGCCAACCTTTTCTTCTGTCTTTCGTTCATCATTTGATGGTAAGTTCCTGTAACTAAGGAGTAGGCAGGGTCAGCTTCATCCCGACCTTCTTTCTTCTTGGTTGCTACAGCCTTCAGCCAATCAAAAAGACATCACTAATTAATCAGAGATTTTTTTATGCTAAAAAAAAACAAAACCTACACACTTCCCTTTCTCACATACCATCTCCTACTTCACTGTGTAGATGGTGTAAAAATAAATTACTTGTTTTGAAAAAATGTAAGCTTTAAAAACAATTGTTGATTTATGTATTGGAATAGTTTCATCGGTTTTTAATATAATATTGTCAATTGAAATACATATATATCCTTGTGGTTCAGTAAAAACAAATTTCAATTTACAATTGTTGATTTAGTTATTAAAAATGTTATTATGCTCACCTCGGCCGAATTGATTACTAAAAGCTGCGTCATGGCACGGATGTAGTTCTCTGTACTCTGGTGCTCCTCAACAATTTCTCGACATAACTTTGCAGACACCTGTTAAGATGAATACAATAAAAGCAAAAATTTTAATTCTATCAAAACTGATTTATATTTAAAGAAATCCATATTTCTGTACTAGTACTTAAAGGTATTTTCAGTTTTCATGAAATGTTTACACAAGGCTAAAAAACTTTACTTTTACCGTTAACAATGCAAGCTGGGTTTACGCAATTATGAAAAGGAAAATTCAAAAGACCTACCTCTAAAATGATCTCTTCAACAAGCAGATGGGAAATTCTTTCTTTTAACAGGTGTAGTTTGTGTTCGTTAACTGTCCTTTCTTGTTGCTCTAAAACACGTCTTCAAAGAACTAAAATTAAGTCAATAACCATTGCAACCGTGTATGGTTTTACTCTTACACTCAATTAAGAGTATGATACTAGGGATGATACTAACATAGAAATCAGGACATGTGGTGATGGTGTTAACAAGTGGTGTGCTAAAGTGGGCTATACCATATTTTTGTGGGGGTGTAAAAAGTAAATTTTCACAAAACAAAGGATACTCGACTTTCAATCTATCTTCCTTCCACTTTTCGGGTTCAAAGAGCAATATCCCATTAGCCACCTCAACCAAGATTTCACGCACCTGCCAAGCATTCAGAAACCATCATTTGTTTGAGTTGAGAGATTTAAACCAGATTAAACAATGTAGCAACAATAAAATCGTACGTAGCAAACATTATATCGTAGCATTGCAGGATGAAAATGCGTGGCAACATTTTAACAAAGTATTAAGCAACAATGAAGCATCAAATATGGCAAAGTCAAAATTATAGAATATTGTGGCTGTAACATGAAAAGATGATGAGGCAATGATATATTGTAGCAATGTGACATGGAATCCCGATACAAGATTATTATATCTTTGTAGCATGGTATGACAATATAACATGTAAAGATGATGTGATATTATATAGTAGCATGATGTGGCAATGAGACATGGAGTCATGATACAAGATTATTATATTGTAGCATGGTATTACAATGTAATATGTAAAGATTATGTGATGTTATATAGTAGCGTGATGTGGCAATGTGACATGGAGTCATGATACATGATTATTATATTGTAGCATGGTATTACAATGTAATATGTAAAGATTATATGATGTTATATAGTAGCATGATGTGGCAATGTGACATGAAGTCATGATACAAGATTATTATATTGTAGCATGGTATTACAATGTAATATGTAAAGATTATGTGATGTTATATAGTAGCATGATGTGGCAATGTGACATGGAGTCATGATACAAGATTATTATATTGTAGCATGGTATTACAATGTAATATGTAAAGATTATGTGATGTTATATAGTAGCATGATGTGGCAATGTGACATGAAGTCATGATACAAGATTATTATATTGTAGCATGGTATTAAGATGTGTATAAGAGACAGAATTAAAAAAAATGTAGTAGTTAAAGTTACTGTTAGCAGTTACTTTTTAACATTAGATGGTTAAGTTTACCTGAGTTTACATAGATAATTTTTTATGTAGTATTTCATACCGATTTTTACCATATACAATTGTATCTATTAGAACATTCTCTGGGAGATACAAACTAAATAATTCTGTAATATAATTCAAGAGCAGATTAAACAGGAATGGACAAAAGCATGAAAAATATGTTGGAGGATAGGCCATCACAATGGTCAAGATCACGACAATTACAATTGTTAACGGTAGTAGAAAACTGCCAACCTTTTCTTCTGTCTTTCGTTCATCATTTGATGGTAAGTTCCTGTAACTAAGGAGTAGGCAGGGTCAGCTTCATCCCGACCTTCTTTCTTCTTGGTTGCTACAGCCTTCAGCCAATCAAAAAGACATCACTAATTAATCAGAGATTTTTTTATGCTAAAAAAAAACAAAACCTACACACTTCCCTTTCTCACATACCATTTCCTACTTCACTGTGTAGATGGTGTAAAAATAAATTACTTGTTTTGAAAAAATGTAAGCTTTAAAAGCAATTGCTGATTTATGTATTGGAATAGTTTCATCTGTTTTTAATATAATATTGTCAATTGAAATACATATATATCCTTGTGGTTCAGTAAAAACAAATTTCAATTTACAATTGTTGATTTAGTTATTAAAAGTGTTATTATGCTCACCTCGGCCGAATTGATTACTAAAAGCTGCGTCATGGCACGGATGTAGTTCTCTGTACTCTGG
>NW_022715691.1:77692-209164 GCF_011630105.1 Anneissia japonica
TACCATTTCCTACTTCACTGTGTAGATGGTGTAAAAATAAATTACTTGTTTTGAAAAAATGTAAGCTTTAAAAGCAATTGCTGATTTATGTATTGGAATAGTTTCATCTGTTTTTAATATAATATTGTCAATTGAAATACATATATATCCTTGTGGTTCAGTAAAAACAAATTTCAATTTACAATTGTTGATTTAGTTATTAAAAGTGTTATTATGCTCACCTCGGCCGAATTGATTACTAAAAGCTGCGTCATGGCACGGATGTAGTTCTCTGTACTCTGGTGTTCCTCAACAATTTCTCGACATAACTTTGCAGACACCTGTTAAGATGAATACAATAAAAGCAAAAATTTTAATTCTATCAAAACTGAATTATATTTAAAGAAATCCATATTTCTGTACTAGTACTTAAAGGTATTTTCAGTTTTCATGAAATGTTTACACAAGGCTAAAAAACTTTACTTTTACTGTTAACATGCAAGCTGGGTTTACGCAATTATGAAAAGGAAAATTCAAAAGACCTACCTCTAAAATGATCTCTTCAACAAGCAGATGGGAAATTCTCTCTTTTAACAGGTGTAGTTTGTGTTCGTTAACTGTCCTTTCTTGTTGCTCTAAAACACGTCTTCAAAGAACTCAAATTAAGTCAATAACCATTGCAACCATGTATGGTTTTACTTTTACACTCAATTAAGAGTATGATACTAGGGATGATACTAACATAGAAATCAGGACATGTGGTGATGGTGTTATCAAGTGGTGTGCTAAAGTGGGCTATACCATATTTTTGTGGGGGTGCAAAAAGTAAATTTTCACAAAACAAAGGATACTCGACTTTCAATCTATCTTCCTTCCACTTTCCGGGTTCAAAGAGCAATATCCCATCAGCCACCTCAACCAAGATTTCACGCACCTGCCAAGTATTCAGAAACCATCATTTGTTTGAGTTGAGAGAATTAAACCAGATTAAACAATGTAGCAACAATAAAATCGTACGTAGCAAATATTATATCGTAGCATGGCAGGATGAAAATGTGTGGCAACATTTTAACAAAGTATTATGCAACAATGAAGCATCAAATCAAATTGTAGCATGATGCAGCAATGTGACATGGAAACCGGATACAAGATTATTATATCATTGTAGCATGGTATGACAGTGTAACATGTAAAGATGATGTGATGTTGTATAGTAGCGTGATGTGGCAATGTGACATGGAGTCATGATACAAGATTATTATATTTTAGCATGGTATTACAATGTAATATGTAAAGATTATATGATGTTATATAGTAGCATGATGTGGCAATGAGACATGGAGTCATGATACAAGATTATTATATTGTAGCATGGTATTACAATGTAATATGTAAAGATTATGTGATGTTATATAGTAGCGTGATGTGGCAATGTGACATGGAGTCATGATACAAGATTATTATATTGTAGCATGGTATTACAATGTAATATGTAAAGATTATATGATGTTATATAGTAGCATGATTTGGTAAAGTAACACAGAATAATAAGGTAGCGAATACATTTCAGTATAATGTTGCATTGTAGCATGGAATCAAGATATGGCAACATTATATTATAGTATGATTTACTGTAGCAACATTGCTTAGAACCCAAATATAACATTTTTTTTTTTTTTTTTTTTTTTTTTGTGGCAATGTAAAATGGAATCATAATATAGCAATATTGTAGCATGGCTGATTGATATATGGTAAACACCAGCTCAAGAGTTCTCCTCACCATGTGGTACGTCTGGGATTGGTGGGGCTCATAAGACCAGCCCTCCAGATGCTGAGGATTGGTTCGCATCATGTGAACTTCATGGCTATAAAAGAAATATATACTGTAGCTCAAATACTAAGAAAAAGTAGTAGGAAAGAAAGCAAAATGAGGAACAAAGCAATAGAAATTGGTTGAGGAAACCAATACTACTATCAACATCAATAGTGTTAGTATGTTGATACTAGAGAAACAAGTAAATGCAGAAAAAAAATTTCAAAACTGTACATGAAAATTTTGATGGATAAAGAACTTAAAACACAAATGTACACCACCATCTCCCAACCCCTGTCAGTCATGACTCGTCACATAAAAGAGAAAACATACTTCTTTTTTTCTAAACTAATTTTGGGCATTATGTCCTAAATCACTTCAGAATATCTTAAAATGTCTCAAAATCCAAAATTGTCCAGTTTTTCAAGGCAGGCAAAAAGCCCACTAACTTCACACCAGTCAAAACCTGTTGTTCAGTTTTTGTTCATTACCGTCTTCTATCTATATCCGCTTGTAGCTTGGGAATCTTTGCTTCGGTCCTGATAGCGTATGCCTCCAATTCGTTTGGGTGCATTGTACTTGGCTCATCAAGGAGCTTATACTCCCCACTAGAGGGCACAATTGGATCTAAGATAAATAAGATTTGTAAACAACTTTTAATAAGAATAATAAATTGCAATGCATTCTGGGATAGGATTGGATTAGATTTGATTTATTCGGTGTAAACACCAAGAATAGCCCACGAAAGTCTAGAAGAGGACTTATTTCCAGTGGGCTCCTTCTGGTGGTGATTGTGCAGTACACTAGAAGACAATCTCCTACTGTGTTCTTTAACGTGCACATGAGCCAAAAATGCACACGGGACCAACGGCTTAAATGTCTCATCCGAAAGACAGTGCGCTATTGTAACTTGTATTTCATCCCTCCAGCTTAAATACAAGGAGAGGCAGCGATGGGAATTGAACTGGGGACCTGGAGATCTCCACGGTTCAGCATGCACGCAGTGGCTACCACCAGATTAGCCGACTGAGCTAAGCTGCTATTTTAGTATCAGTTGTATGATAATACGGAGTTTTTGACTGCACGATGACAGTAGAATCTACAACATAAAGACATCACAGATAATATATCAAGAAATTATGAATGAAGAACACTTTATTCTTTTAAATTGCCATATGAAATTTACCCAAGACATTGTAATTAGGAATTCTCCATTTATCTTTGGACCGTTGCATCTTCTCTGTCTGCTCATGCAGTTTTTCTCTTTCATCTTCTAGATTTCTACGGTCTGTGCGGAAAATTGCAAGTTCATCTTTTAAATCCTAGGAAAAAAATAATACCATTAAAAAAACAAAACAAAAACAGACAAAACATCTTATTAAAAAATGTAAACAGTAAAATTATGGTAATAAAAAAATAGAAACTAAAATTAAAAATAATAATTTTTTTTTTATCTAAATAAAATTCAATTTCACTCTTCAAATTACATATTACAAAACATTTAATATACTGTAATTGGTTCATTAATATATAGACTAAATAAGTTTGAAACTTTTCAAATATTAATTCAACTAAAGGCTAGATGAAATTCTTCCAAGTAAAACATTTAAGTAATATTTTGTTTAAGATTAAATCTTCTTAAATGATTTGTCTTTTTCATAAAATATGTTGAAATTTTACCTTCTTTCTTTTTGCTAGGAGATCTTTCAGGGCATTTTCATTTTTTAAACTATTTTCACCTGCTGAATATATGAAAATACAATATAATTATTTAAACAATGCAAGTTGGTTTGTCACAACCAGGATCACAAGTGTACATTTTATGGAGACACCAGACCATTAGAATATTCATTGCATCTCTCCATAAACCACCCCAAATTCCATAAACGTTTCTTATTAACTCATTCAGGAACACTTCAAATATTATTAATCTTTAACTTAATATTCCCCACGTGTCCGTGTCCATCTCATCTCATTTCTATTAATTTTTGCCACTTCCAAGAACCCTTCCCTCTCCTGTAAACTAGTCTTTACACTTTCCATATGAACCTTTTTCTATCAATTACTACCGTAAATGCTCGTATAAAGCGATAGGACCTACGTCATCGTAAATGCTTGTGTCTTAATTGTGATCTATTCATTTTAACACTGTATACATTGTATATAAAACCCTGTTTCACAAAGTATTTCATTACACACAGGGTAATTATCGATCGATTATTATCCATCAAGCGTCTTGGCGCATATTCGAGGGTGGCGCTTAGCGAAAAAAAACCCATCCCACTTCATTGTTCACTCCAACATCCAAGCACCCTTCCCTATAATCCCCTCCCACTCCTATCAACTCTCTGACCAGGGAGTTGTTATTTAGAAGGAGTCACAACAGAATCCTCTCTTTTGATCAGTCTACTTTTCCGACAAGATAATGAAAGCAGAGAGGTAGACAGCGACGAGGTCCAATTACCGAATATGAGCATGCGCAGTAAACCTTCTTATGCTTGTGACCAAGAATTTAACGCTTGAGTAAACTTGTCATACTACGCTTTGTTTACAAACCAGGGAATGACCTGAGAATCAGCGATTATAGTCGCCAAAAAGCATGGCAACTAGAGAGAGTGTCAGTTATCAACTACACGCTAGCATCAAACCGATACAACAAATATGCCCATATCATTTCCCTGCTACGAAAACATGTTCAGTTTGAACTAAAATTACGTTTCTGTACGAAACTGTAAGAAAATGAGACATAAAGAAAATGATAGTTAACAAGTTGCATAAACTATTTTTCCTGGTTATAAAATGGAGATATGTGCGGAAAATATAAAATATAAGCTTTAAAAGTTACCAAAAACCCATGAAAATTACAAATGACGGTGTACGAACAAACACATATAGCTCCACTTCAAATAGTCGTAACTTTTAAATGAAAAGGCAAATTTTTATGCGGTTTTTTTGTAAATTATTCTTCGAAAAACTCTCTTGAGATGCAAATTTATTGAATAAAAAAAAACTCTGCGCATGCTCTACTGGTCATTTGTCACGAAATTATTTTCTCTACAAAGACAAAATTTTAACAACTGAGGGCGCAAGATCGTCAGAAATGTACCCTATTGACAAAAGACAGGCAGCTAGTCGCGGTTCTCTTTGAAGATTCAGTAGACCGCGCTTCGCTCATTGGCTGTAGATAAATGTGTTGTGACTCCTTCTAAATAACAACTCCCTGCTCTGACTTTCCCGAACCTTGTTGGGTTACATACCAGGATGAATGGGAGAAGCTCTCCTGTGGTTTAGATGTGGTCCCTCTTTGTATCCACCAAGCTCAGAGTTTGTTGTGCGTAGTCTGTGTAGTAACTGGGCCTGGTTCTGTAATAGTTTATCCCCTGGGGGTTGTGAGTAACCTCTGGGGTCCATCTATTGAGATGTTCTTTTTCCTAGGTAGAGCCTATTTCATTGTCTTTACATCAATGAGGGCCTGGCCTGAGCCCAGGGATTTCATTTTTCTGAAAAACAAGATAAGAATAAGATGATCATTACTATTTTACTTTATGACTTGATTTGATGTGATAACCCATGCGAGCCTAAACCACAGACCCTTGTAGGCCAGGTTCAGTAGGTCTAGCAAGGGTTTGGCTTGCCTAGGCTACGCCTAAACACTGGCCTAGTACTAGGCTACGCCTAAACACTGGCCTAGTACTAGGCTAGGCCTGCCACTGGGTCCACCGGCTCCTGTTTTGGAGAACCCATTCAACTATGCAGGGCCCATAAACAACAAGACCAAGCTTTCTAGGCTAGGCTAGGCCTAGTTCTGATTGTGATGACGGTCAACTGTGGGTGTAAACTAGTGCACAGAATCTAATAACACATCATAATAGTAACGGACCTACCTACTGGTCAAAAATAGTCATAAATATTGCACTTTTTACGAGTTTTAATTCCTAATATTCTACTTTACTTTGTTTTGTTTTCTGTTGATATGGACGCTGTGATTTATTTTAACACCGCCCTCTGTTGTTCACATTACGACAGATACAGACCATAGAGATATAATAAGAATTGTTTAATAGCTCTATGATACAGACACAGTAGTTGTAAAAATTATTCTCTCTTGACAAAAGATGAAAACCTCATTCGAAAAAAAGTATTTTTATTATTATAAATTCATTGTTCACAGTCCTATATTTATATTTACAAATAGATAAATAATAATAATAAGCTATACTATGAAGTTCCTATTTTGAGCTGCATGAAAAAAGTGTCTCTTGGGCCCCGCTCTCTGGCAGGATTCGAACCTGCATCTTTGTTATAGGCCCTGTATAGGCCCCAGTACTGGTATAGGCCACATAATAGGCCTACCTTGTGTTGTTCAATTGATTGATGATTGAAAACGCCTGTATTGATTTGTTGAAGATAATGTTACACCTGTAATCATTTATCTTGTTGAGTACACAGGTAAACAATACTATAATAGAATTATTCTTGAGTCATATTTGCCAAAAACATTCCAATACCAAAAAACACTAGGCCTAAGATTTTAGCCAGAAAGCACCCATCACCAACTTCCAACCCAAAAGGACGAAAATATGTGAAAGTTTTACTGCAACCATAAGTAAGAATCTTCTAATGAAATTAAATATTTTTATAAACGATACTTTAGAATATTTTGTTATAGGCTTCTTTTATCGTTTGAATAAGGCCGAATTGGATTTTAATTTGATACATAATTGCAGGTCATTTGAAGTGTTTCCTAAGTCCTATATATCCTAGGCCTATATATTATGAGAAAATTCTATTGTTTTATTCTTTATTTAATTGTGCTTTTGTATTAAAAGGCACAGTCTGCTACACAGAATTACAAAATGCAAACCACTAATGTAGCAACTGGTGGCGGTGCCAAAGGTGGGGGAATAGCGCCCCTGTCGGTCACCACTCGGACCAAAGATTCTTTTAATTTTTTTTTATTATAATACATTCAAAAATTATTGCCTGGGGAAAGATCCTACCAGGGCTTTCCAGGCCCTTGTCTAAATCTGTCACTTCCCGGCACTCTTCTCTCACAATGTATAATAGCCTAGAGAGACCATTGGTAGTAGTAACTTCATTCATTGTAAACAGAAATTCATATTTTCATATTACCAGTAAATGTATATCTATCTGTCATCATCTCACAAACTCATCACTATGTCATCACCAAAAACTTAATTACGATCACGATAAATGAAAGCAGCATTTTTTTCAGTTTCATAGTTCATTTTTATTTTATTAATAATAAGGTTTATTTCTTATATTAATTTCATACAATCTGTTCACAATCTTGTCAACATACATTCTTTACAGCATTCACAAAAAATGAAAGTTCATCGTCTGAACAGACCTTATAATATATTACAATTAACAGTGTGAACGCATACTTAGGGCAATGAGGTATGGGTAAGCTTATAGGATACCTGGAAGAAATCTACCTAAAAGAAGAAAGAATTTACTTCATAAAATACAAGTGAATGGTTACCGTACATTGTATTTATTGCTTTTTTTGTCGTGGTACCACGAATTGCCAAAAAGCTGTACACACAAAAACGCAACACTAATCACAAAATCTGTCGACAAATGATAACAGTAAGAAGAACCTATTAACCAATACTGTACGGAGATTACTTGGCAGTGATGTGTGACATTCAAATTTTACAGATGTGTCTGCTTGTTATATGTAAACAAAAGTGACATTCTGTCACTCAAGTTTCCATCACTGCCTTGGCATATGGTTTAGCAACATTTGCAGCTCAAGTTAATAATACTGTTGCTCAGTTTGAAGATATTTTGTAATATGCTCAGTGTTGGCGCCAGAGATTTCCAGGGGTCAAATGTTCCGAAATGCTGTAAACACCTCTAAATGCTTCAAAATGGCAGCACTTTAAAACTGTAAAAATGCTTTTTTAAAGGAGTGTTCCCAAAAGAAATGATTGGTTACTTTACGAGCTGGTGTTTACATAGCCACTACACATGAAAAGGCCTAGACATCACGCCATCACAGACAACGATTTCCGTTGATTTTATTACACTGCAGCCTCTTAAGATATTACGAATGAGCATTAGACTGACAGTGCAAGCTTCATTTTAATAGGTTGAACATGTTGAGTGAATGCAAGACTGAAAATAAAAATTGGGCCAGATAAAAAGGAAAAAATGAATTAACATAATAATATTGAATGCAGTCATTTAATAGAAGTCTCTAATACAATTCTCCTCTTTTTGTGGATTTACATTTTTTTTTAATTCATAAAAACCCAACTCCAGACTAAAATTGGTGGTACTCCGTAAACAAATTGGATCAAAGATAACTCCACGCGTAGTGACACGTTAAATCAGCGTGGTCACTGATGCATGCAATTAAAAAGTTCTCAGCTAATAAAGAATTATAATAAATCTTAATCTAATCAATATTTATGGATAAAGTTCGCTAAATCAAGCTAACGAATTACACTTGCATAGACATACGTACATATATTATATCATTATTACCATTTTATACAAATCTTAAATCCTTCGTGGGAATCTGTGGCAACAATCACCCTAGAAACACGGATTGATGACATCATCAATCACAATAAACTTATTTACTCTATGCAAGAAATTCTTATTAATGCCATATCTTCGTGTGAGATTAAATTAAATTTGAAAACTTTTGTGTCTGCCGTTTTACATGCTTGAATAAAGAAACATTTGATATCATCATTCTAATATCAACCCCTGTTTGACACGGATGAATTATCATGCCAATAAACAGTTGGTAATCTGATAAATTATCTGCACTTTAACATCATTGTCACTTTCTAAATGTAATAATTTGTTATTAGCATAGTCTTTTATCATTTTAAATCTTGTACATCATTATGGTTTTTGTTCTCAGTATACAAAAGCATTCGATTTGTTGAGTATTTAGCAACACAAACAAACCTTAAAAACTGCTAAGGGGCTGTCAGCGAATTTGACAATCCTTAAACTACTCATTAAGTTATTTCAGGGAAAAAAAATTGATTGAACCTATCATAAAAAGCATATACTTTGAATATATTATAATTTGTGAATGAGAAAATCAATATTTATAACAATTTGAATGAGCCAATAAAAATGTATCATTATTTGAATTCCTCAAACAAAATATATTAAAAATTGAGAATAAACTAATCAATATTCAATCAATAACATTTTGAATATGTTTTCCATAATCAATTATTTGAATGCCTCATACAAAATATGTCATTAAAATTGTGGAGAAACAAATCAATATTTATGAAATTTTGAATGAGCCAATCAAAACATATTATACATTTTGAGAGCCAACCAAAATACATCATAAAATTTTTTTTAAATGAACCAATCAAAACATGATATAATTTAATGAACTAAAGTACATGATTAAACTTTGAACAGGTTATGAGCCATCACTGCAATGAATATATTTGAATGAGCCTATCAAATTACATGACTGAGTTCAGTCAGCCAATCATGATATAAAATTAAAATCAACCATAATTTCTTCAGTTTTTTTTATATTAAAAAATGCTCCATCATCATTAGCCCAGTATTTCCCAACAGGTGAGTTCATTAGTTGTGGTATGTGTGTTGGCAAATAAACATAATTCCATGCAACAAGTTTCAAAAGACATGATAATAATCTTAAATTCAATTAAAAACAGAATGAAAAATTCCCTTTTTACATAAAAGTGAAAAGTGATGTGAAAACTAAATGTAACATAGAATACTATATCCATAATCAATGGCTATTATTACTAGTGAAACATATTAACCATAATTTTTTATTAAAAATAAATTATATTTTACTCTAAAATCAATTCTTTTGTTTGTTTCCAGCTAATTTTCACACACTCATACACACGCATAATAAAAAAAAAATAATTGTGAAGTCTACAATAAAGTTTAAACAGACTCCTTAAGTTTCTATACATTTTCTTCAAATCGAAAAGGGAAATTCCCTAAATGACGTAATTGGAAGCTACCATTATTATACATTTTTTTTTCAGGTAATTTCTTACATATAAAAAATATTGAGTTAGAAATGATGACTACACATATTTTACTCTGGACCTGAATACCTTTCTCTTCCCACAATACACTTGGTTTACCCATAATGCACATGCATTTTCCACATATTATACAGTCACATAAATCCTCAACAACTAATCCACACCTCATAAAAAAATCTTCCATATTCTCTTCCCTTACTTTCATGTAGTTTTATTTTTTCAGTAACTTAGGACAAACCATATTTTACTGAAAAAAATTGTATGCAAATCCTACGTCAAATGTACAATTCACTTTCCATGTTTAACATAACTGGTACTACCAGATCTTGTACCACTTGGATGGTACCACCATGGTACTCTTATAATACCGCCACGGTACCACCAACTACCTGTATTAGATCTAGGCCGGTGATAGCTGCCAACAACAGCAATATCAATGGTGAAATTCTTTATGTAATCAATAATTTTAAGCTTTGAATATTTTTTATTAATCATCGCATATCAATTAACAGATATAAATTTGATTTTTGTTTCAATATAGTGTACTTGTATTAGACACATTGGTTAAAATAAACAAATAACAGTGAATTATTTTTTGGACGAAAAAACTAATTTTGGTTGGCACCATTCCAAAGAAAACGAAGAATAACTTCTCAACCTGATTGACCTGCACCATGACAAATTAAAAACAGCGCCCTCTATGTTTAATATACCCAGCTTACTGGCACCCATTGCGGTGTGGTGCATATCTCTTCAATAGCAGATTCCAATATTCGGATGGTTTCGTCAATGTCATTGTTGATGATTGTCAGGTCGAAGTAATGGCCGTAGGCTTGTTTGAGAAGGTCGGATTCTTTTGCAAGTTTTTCTAAACTACTGTCACCCTGCAAAGAAAAAAGATCAGAGTTATTTAAAAATTAGAGTTTTGAAAAATAAATTTTGGGAAGTATGCTAAAAGCCATGAAAGATTGATGTATGGACAGATTTTGCAAGTCATGGTAGATAAGAGCAATAACTGCCACCAACTACATCAACATACTAGAAAGGGACATATGGATGTCTCATGCAGAATAGAAAAAGCTGGAAAAATTCGATTGGCCATCACAATAATAAAAAAAAAACGATTAAAGTAAGCAAATAAAATAAAGATATACCTCTCCATTAAGATTAGAAATAGTTGGAGCCGCAATGAACACAACAAATGGTGCAAATTCAGCACATCGAAGTATTTTCAGAGCCTGAGAGAAACAAAAAATCAAATATGTACTATTATAATTACATATCTACATATATTTAAGAGGCCTGGTAAAAATCAAGGTTTTTTAAAACTACTGGGAAAGCAGAGTTGACAATTTTTAAAACCTTTTACCATCTCTTTTTAAAGATTAAAGATGAATGCATTAATTAAATGATAATATTTAGGATTACAGTATTCCAATTAATTTGTGAATAATCATGAATAAATATATTTAATTATTTATATTATTGTACCATAATATTGTAATATGTACTATATGAATATTTATGTTTTATATGAATATAAGTGTTTTTAGTCATATATTCATGCATATCTCTGTGAATAACCATTTATATTTATATATTATTAAAATTTTTATGTATATTTATCAAAAAGTCATGCCTTCATAGAATATATTATATATAATAGATACAGAGAATATTTTGTCATTCTTAACGCGTCCTACGAAATTCTTACGAGACAGCACTAGTCCGTGAATTTGTGAACAAGATCGGAGATCTAAAGATGCAATTTCTACCGTGCATCAATGGCGGCGCTGGATCTCAAAGAGATTCTTAAATAATATAAAGTTAAAAGGCAAATGGGGAAATATATATATATATACTTTCATATGGAGGCTTCTACTTGTCTGCAAATGTTCATGTTTATGTTTATGTTAATGTATGTTTATAAAGACAATAAAGTATCTTGTACCGTGCAAGGGGACACTCGTTAATGTGTGTTGTAAAATGTATTAATTTCACAATGTTACTTTAAGAGAAGATGCCGTTCTTAATATTGAGAAAATAGGAGTGTAGGAATATCATGTTATCTTGACTACAACAGTCTGGAAGTAACATGATAAGGATCAGTTTCAGTAAATTGAAATATAGACAAGAGGAACATCAGTCACTAATACATCTGAGATTTATGTGTTATCTCTTAATGTTTTTAGTGACAATGAATAAGTAAATGAGATAATTTAAATACTACTAATATTCTATCGTTATTATTTTACTATTATTATTTGTATTTTCTCGGTTAGAAATTGACACTTTATTATATCAACAATATTAAATAACAATAACTTAATTAATAACTCCATTAAAAATTCCACATATGTTTCAAAAATCCAATGAGCTTGCATTTATCCTTCCATGCTTATTAAAAATACCAACATCCTGAGCTGAACATTCTTGATTGTTGGATAATAAATTATTGATTTAATTGTTCACCTGTGGTTCTACGTCTAAGATAGCCATGTGTCCGTTGCGATGAATATCTCGGATTGTTTCCAATTTGGTGCCATACATAGCGTCCTCGTGGGTTCCGTACTCTAAGTACTCATTGTTTGCGATGTCTTTCATCATCTCGTCTTGAGTGACAAAATGATAATTCTTCCCGTCCACTTCCTCCACCTTAATTGGTCGTGTTGTATCTACAAAAAAAATTAAGTTTACAGTTAATTATTGAATACTGTAGACATGTTCACTTCTTGGGTGCTGTTCCAATATTAGAATGCTCTGTGGTTAATTTATTTCTTGATGCAAGAGTATAATACAGAGTGGCTTGTTATATCAACATTCATTATTGGATAGTTGTGTTTCTCGGCGCTGTTCTGATGTTGAAATGCTCTGTGTAGAAGAGACCTTAATGCATATGAATGGTACAGAGCGTAGTTTATAGTAGCTAGTCATTATTGGATAGTCATGTGTCTCTTCGGCGCTGTTCCAATGTATTACTCAGAATGTGTAGTTTAAGGTTGCATTATGCATCTATTTTTATACAGTGAAGTACATAGTAGTTCCTTATATCCAGATTTAATTTTGGATGGTTGTTTTTCTCTTAGGCGCCGCCCTGATGTTTGCTCTGTGAGGGGTAGCCTAATATATATATTTACATAGCAGAACAGTTAATAGTGGTTTTCTTTTCAGCTACATTTATTACTAGATAATTGTTTGTTACTTTGGCACTTCTTAGAATTTAGCTTTGTGCTTTAAGATGTGTTCACACACACTATTATATATGGGTGTAATATGACATTATAATGTCTACATATGATATCCAACCATAGATATTTGTCATTGAAAATTCAGTGTTGACGGTATGATGTAACCTACAGACACACTGAATGACATAGAGCAGGGGTGGGCATCAAACAATTAGTGAGTGGGCTAAAGTGAATTTTTGATTGAACACCAAGGGCCACACCCAAACTTTGATGTTTCCAATGCACTTTCAAAAAACCTTCACGCACTCCTTTTATACCACCTTAATCTCAGTTTTAATATTACTTATATATATAACAAGGTTTTTTTGTAGCCAAAAATGGTTAGTGGGCCGCACACATAGGGTTTTTAATTCATTTTCGCAGGCTGCAAAAAAAATTACACTCGCACCACACTTTGCCATAAAGTATAGTTTGTAAATATTTGTTTTCAGTACATTATCATCATCATCGTTTACAATCTGTAATCCCTGCATGTGAGGGTGAGACTGTTAAAGTTGTACTCAACTGCAAGTTCAATATCTAATGTTTATTTATCATTCATTTACCAGTTTGAGGAGGGGTGTTGGGTAACTTACGTGGGATAGGGTAAGCGTATTTGTCTGGATGGCTTGTGATGAGCGTGTTTTTGATGTGTCGTCTACCCACACCATGTGCTCCTAACAGCACTAGCGTTTTACGCATAAAAGCTGGAAGGCGTACCACCTCCTCATAAGTCACAAGGTCTAGTTGATCAAAGACTGATGAAAAAAAAAAAAATCAATCAAGTTAGTCAATCAATCTACCTATCAGTCCATCAATCAATCATTCCAGTTAAAAAAGGCAGTCACCAATCAATCAGTCAATTAATAATTAGCAAAAAAAGTTTTTCTCCTGTTGCTACCACATATTTTGACCAAAATTTATTCTAATGCATTCTATTTTACAATTATATAGCTTTCTTTTCTTCAGAATAAAGAACTAGCAACCCACAAAACAAATACACAGCCCAACCTAAACAGATAAACAAACTTCCTAAATATAGGAAGGAGTGCAAAAATTTGACATCCAATGAAACAAGTGAAGATAAACAATAAATAGGGAAAAACCAATGAGGGCAAAAAAGGAAAAAATTTAAACAAAAAATTTTTTAAGAAGGGAGTGAATATTTGGTTCACACATGCATGTATCAGATGCAATATTAAGAGGTTGTGAAGCGAACATAAGACACAGCTACTCTACTGTTTTCTAATTCTCCCTCTTATAAAAAAAGTTGAGTAAAGTTAGTTTTCATAGATGACAGATAAATAATGTGTTGAGGCAGACTTACCTGCATTATGTTTAGCTAGGTACTTGTCACGGTATTGTTTCTTCTTTTTGCCGAACCACGTGCATGACGCCTGGTGCTCTTTCTTGGCCCTTTCAATTGCTAGACATGCTACCCTCCTACAAAAAAAAGAAAAGAAAAAGAAAACATATTCAATGCCTGTTAAAGGTACCAATCCTAGATAATAATAATGAAAATATTAAGTTTCTATATACTACAGAACCCTTTCTTTGGACACCTGCGATTAAGGGGAAACCCCTATTTAGGGGAAAAACACTATTATGGAGGGAACTCTATTAAGGAGGCACCCCTATTAAAAGGACACCTGTTTAACGATGATTCAGGATACATGCCCTATTAAAGGGACACTTTTATGGTCCTAAAGGTGTCCCCTTATTAGAGGTTCTACTGTATAGCACCTCATGTTGAAATTAGAAATAGCTAATAGAACTAATAGTATGAATGTTACTCCAAAAATTGACAAAAGGCCATTTTATTCAACATTTTGCTTTTATTTAAGTATCATTAGGAATATTATGTGTTACTAGCATGTACCCGTGCTCCGCACGGTGTTGAATGAGTGGGGAAAGGTGGCGATGTATATTGTTGAATGTTATGGGAAGTCGAGGAGGCAATTGTTGTGAATGTTATGGTTAGCATGTTCCTATATTTCTAAAGGATGTCTTTGTAGATTATGTCTTAGTAGATGAGTATCTTTGCTGGATAGTCCTTGTGAGAAATTATTGTCCAGTTTGATGTAGGGTGGGTCCAGAATTTTCAAATGGGAAGTGGGAAGGGCCACACAACAGTTTTAGAATGAATAAGTGAGTAGCACATAACATAATATGCACTGAAATTTCAAAATTTAGTGGCAAAATGGGAAAGCATGTGCCCACCCCCTCCCACCACCACCCCACTGGATCTTCCCCTGCTGATCTGCTCACAAACCCCCCCTTACTAGATCCATGAAGATATGCGGTGAAGTTATGCGGAGGCGATTAGCAGAATTAATATATAGATATGTATTATTCATGATGATGCTTAAATAAAAACGAAACATTGAATAACATGACTTCATATACTATTTGTACTTAAACTCAGTGCAAATCCTAATGGTTTCTAATAGAACTAAGTAAATGAAAATAAACTGTGCACCTAATAAATTATCAAAATATTGACAAAGAAGAAAAACAAATATCAATTACTTCACTGGAGAATGTGGGCATAACTATTATGTCAATGAGTACAATGACAATAAATATTTGGCCTTGAGTTCTTAAAAATAAATTCCAATGAGTCCACCAGGGGGAGGGTGGATAAAAGATGTAACATTGATGTAAGCGAAGTCATTAAGTAACTTGATATCCACAGCAACTAGGGAGGGATGACAATAGATAGAACACAGACTATGTATTAATGTATAGTCTGTTATGTCCGATTTATAATATATTTGTATACATTTTCTATATGTATATTTGTAGCCATTATAGAAGTGTTTGTCATCTGTTGACTTGCTTCCATCACTTCTGTATATTTGTAAGAAGTTTATCAAATTAAAAAAAATAAATAAATAAATAAATAAATAAAAAATAGAGATTATTTTTTTCCCTACCATTCTTGAAGCTCAGGTGATGGGATAAGTCCTGCGGGTCCATTGAGTGGAGCGCCCTCTTTACGGGCTTGCCACCAATTATGATCATCTTTACTAATAATTTGCAAGATTTCCCCACATTTGAATTGTAGGCCGGCTTGTCGGCATGGGATCAGGTCATCGCTCGATGGGTTATATTCAAATTGAGACTTAACATATATCTAAGGAAGAAAATAGTTAATTGTTATTATTATGATTATTGTTATAATTATCTTAATATAATCTTAACATCAGTATGACTGTCATTGCTACCTGTGTCATCTCTCATCTGCATAACCTTACATATTCTTTTTCTTCACTTTCTTTATCATTACTTTCATTATAATCACTTATTTTTCTTACCATACATCTTCTTTATCGTCATTTTCTTCATCATTCTTTTCATTATCATCACTTCTTTCAGTATCATATTTATCATCAGTTTTTCATCATTACGGTATTTTCATTATCATCCCTGTCTTCCTTATCATACATCTGCATTACCAATTTACTCATCTGTTATCATTATTACTATTATTATCACTTACATTATCGTCATCATCATTGTAAACATCATAACTATTCTAATCATTATCTTATTCCCTCTGTACATTTATTATGTTTTTTATCATCATCACCACACCTCTCTAATCTCCCTTGAGGTCTGCGCCATTGACAATCATTCTTGGGCCTCAAAAACCTGATAAACAAAGCAGTTATGTTTGGTTGCTTTATACAGAAGAGCCGGGAAAGGAAAAGGGCATCTGCTAATAATTTAATCTACAACTCTTAATTGGTACCGTGACAACCTTGCAGGCACATATCATATAAAATATCTATTACTACTTCATCTATTATTTGCAAAGAATGCGAGTAAAAAACATGAAAAATGGTCGTAAAACATCATTGGTAATTTAACTTTATCATCCAGAACGAACCTGTATTATTTGTCATTCAACATAAATATCACTCTCATCATTCAAGTCTGGATTCAGCATTCTTAATTAATATAATCAATCACACAATCAATCAATTATACACTTATATGGATGCAGATATAGTGTTAAAAAATGGAGAAAAAAATGCTATTTAATGTATAAAAATAACGACACACAAATATAATGATATTGATAACACATAGCAATATATGGGTAAAAATACCAACACCACGCAAATTGCAAAATGCACGCAGGACACAATTTTGCTGTATCCACACTGCTAGGCAATTATACAAATGAACAGAGAAAAAAACAGGTGAAACTTTGTAATATATGTAAATGAAGTCAATTCCAGGTGCTAAGATTGTTGGGAAAAACATATGATGCATATATGACACGTGTGCTAAATGGATTGCTATGAACACATACAACACGCGTGCTATATGCACCATATGGAGATATACAACACATGTGTGAGGCCATATAAATGCATTAGAACATGAGTGTAAAAAATGCACTCATATGGACGCATATAACACGTGTGTAAAATACACTCATATGGATGCGTATAACACGCACAAAATTGCATTCATATGGATGCATATGAAATGTTAGATATATGGACGCATATGAAAAAATACATATAAAACATGTGTAAAATGCATGCATGCTGATGCAAATTACATACGTATTATATGAATTCGTATGTGTGCATATACCACAAGTGTCATATCATATGGATACATAGAACACACATGCTTTATGAATGCATGTGGATACAACACACATGTGGAGAATCACAGATAAATAATATACACTGTTATCACCTCATTTTTATTATATTTAATCTTGTTGGGTTGCTGAAATAAAGATAATAGAAAAAGAGATTTAAGGCCATATACATGCAAATAATATACACAGCAGTTGAGCGGGCCACCGAGGGCCTTGCAGGCCCCTCTAACACCTCAGGGGCAACCTGACCGTTCTCTCTTGGCGGCCCTGCACTAATAAGATTGATGCAGTCAAGCACTACTGCACCAATTTTGAAATGCAAGACTTAACGATAAAAGCTGGTCAACAACTGGACTTCTCTGCCACAGAATTAATGAAAAATGACAACTCACAAAAATATCACCTACTGCACAGGCAGGGGCGGATCCAGTAGGGGCCACGGGGGCATGTGCCACCCCCCCCCCATTTTGCCACTAAATTCTAAAATTTCAAGGCATATATTACTTATCTATTCTAAATATGTTGTTCCCCACACCCCACCCCCTTGAAAAATTCTGGATCCACCCCCTGTGTAGAGTAATAGTTGGGTATCACAGAAGGGATGTTACAGTAGAGGAATATTACAATAGAGGAAAACTTACAAGGGATGTAAAAGAATTGATTTAATTTCATATTTTCATATCAAAGTGCTTATTTCAATTACTGTATAACTAGGTAATATTAAAATTCTATAATTCAAGGTATACTGTCTGTAAGAAAAATAGAAAAATCTTTAAAAAAAAATCAATAAAAAAATTGTATAGCCTATTTAAAACAATACAATTGTGGTTAATTTTGAACAAAACATATTTTTTTTTAATTACTGATTTACTACAAAAATTCCTTTCATGACCAGCCATTTTAAGGGTGTAGACAAAAGCATTAAAACCGCATTTATGTTATGTTTTTTAAGCTTAGCACAGACAATATATCTTAAAAAATATCAAACATTAAAAAATATTTCATTTTTGTAGATATTATGACAACATTATATTCAGGTAATGTTTAAAAATATTGGGTGACATTTTATTTCAAATAAAACTTCATTGCAAACGTATTTTACCTCACACGGCTGCGGTGCACTCCTGTAGCTAGGGACGATCTTGAAAGTTATACTACCACGTAAATCTCTAAGCATGCATTGAAGTTGGTCGACTGTCTGATTGGCCACGCTGACACCGTTGATTTCACGTATCTCATCCCCGACGTGAAGCGTGGCCTGTCTATGAATCATTCCACCGTGCATTATACGTGCAACGAGGCACCTCTTATCTTCACTCATCTTCAATGTAATACCCTAAAATGTTAGAAAACAAAAAAAATTATTTAATCTTTTCAACCATATCGATGGAATACAAACAGAAGTATCAATTCCTTAATTGGATTTCACTTGGAAGAATCAACATCAAAGATAATTGTAGTCACCGAAGGTAGCTAGTTTAGTACCTTCACTAGGGATGTTGGACCTAGGTCAACATCCCGTAATAGTGTCTTTGTTTCAAGTGTTAAAGTTGAAATGTTGAAAGCTACCTTGGTGTGAGTAGGTTTATTACAAACCACAGGATTGTGGAAACAGTAATATGATAACAACATAATGTGGGAATGACAAAGTAACTTTAAAATCATATAGAAAATGAGAATATCAGATCAGATTTTAATGTGGTAACATGCTCAATCCAAGCAAGTCACATGATAGCTCAGGATCTTTAGATTCTAATAAGCATGAAAGGATTGCAAGCACGGCAAAAAAATTGTGATGATGTCAACATGAGACTAAATATAAATTTGGTCACATGTTCAATCATAGCCAATTATGTGACCGCTCAGGATGTTTCTATTTTTAAAGGCATAGAAGGATTGTAACCTCAGTAAAATGAAGACATGAATATATGGTGAGAATGCTATGTCAACTACATCGAGAATATCAGACATGGGCCTTCAATTAGATTAACTGACTAACAACTTCGACCCAGCAGGCATTCGACTCTCTCCACTTGAGACAACCAGGCAAGCTCTCTCCCAATGATTTTTTTGACGCAGGAAATTTAAACAGTTTTTAACTATTATTTCTTGAAAATACTAATATAAGTATTTGCAGAGTATTTCTATTCAAAGTCACCAGCGATTCTTTAGGAAATATTTGTGAATATGTAATGAGAATAGAATTCACAGTTTAAATGTATCAGTAGATGTAATTCACTGACGAAACATTTTGTGGAATATTTATAATATGCATAGAACCATATACATAGATTCCCAGTAGGGGCATTTTGTAGATATTTAGTTGATAATTAAAGTAATTATAAAATTTAAAAATGTTATTACATAATATATTATCAAGGAGGTGGTAATTTTGTAGATTATTTCATTATCAATTAATGGTATAATATCTAAAGAATATAATATATTTATATAATTAATAAATTTTATTCTATAAGTTTTATCAAAAATCCTTAAAATAGTTGACAGACTAGATTACTTAAATATTAATTAATGTTTGGTTATCTACACAATATAAATATAATTATATTGATATTTATTATTTAATATATTATCTGTTCTATCAGTTAAATTATGGAATGAAAAGAATCCTTTGTCAAAGATGTGGCACTCTAGTTTCTTGTAGGCAGCGCTGTGGCATCTGTATCTACTCTTAATTTTAAGAGTCAGGGTTAAGTTACGCTTGAGTAAACACACCTCAATAATCTTGCGTTCTTTAAAGCCTGATAAGATCACAAGAGGTCAGAGGCCATGTGGATGGTTGAAACCAACACCAGACATCAGTTTTAACTATGCTAAATTAGGAGAGGGAAAGTTTGTGAGAACAGCCCAATGAAAGAAAGTTGCTATAATGCTCATTTGTCTAGTTTTACGTCTGATACAAACCACATATGAAATGTATACAAGAAAATGTCTCTCTCATGTTTTGTAGCTAAGACATTTGATATTTGTTATGTTACTTTCATCTAGCAAAAATGAAAATTACAATTGACTACTTTTGAAAATATGACTGTCATCCGAACAACTTCCTTCCTAGCAAGACAACATGAAAACCGACAAGTAGTGTGTTACACGATGACCAGCATAGCACAATCAATTGAAATACATTTGGAATAACACATATTCCGCACACCTCATGTTAATCTATTTTTAATTTGATTGGTAATTATGACTTATGGACTTAAAAAGCTTCATTTAAGAACACATACTGACATAATAATACCTCTTTGCGTTAATGATACGGTACTTGTATTACGGTTAAATGCGATTGGAATTTCAATGCAAGATCATATTAAATGTGCACGTATACTCTATATCTGTTTGAATATTATTTTTTATGCCATTACATTTAATTTGTAAATCATATGATCTTTTTGCTTTGGAAACAAAATTGTATGCTATTCATTGCCATTGGTTTTTGCTGGAATAAGCTTAATACTGTGTTGAAATAATGCTGATTATAATTCTGAATAGATCTTTTTCATTAATAATATTTTCCAAATGTATATTTAATACTAATTTACGCTTACAGTACTTTACCTTTAAGCAGTAATTGTTTGAAAGGATTTAAAAACAAATACCTTTTGAAACTAATGAATACTTTGTATGTTCAGAAATCGTACACTAGTTAAGGTGGATATTTTGTTATACTGTATATTATTATATTGTTTGTTTATTGTATTTTTCCAAACACAAATAACAATCAGGTAAATAACTTAAATTAGAATGATAGAATTCTAGTCAATAAATTAGGAGCAACGCAAGATAAGATGGACAACAAAATAAGTTTGAAAACAAATTTTAAGGCTTGACCACCAGTTAAAATCAAAATGAAATGAAGAACACTATAGAGGATCAAATAGCTACATTATTATAAATAAATAAGAAGATATAAAAGAAAGATATATTGGGGTTTGTATGTACAATAATTACAAAAAAATATGCCATGGATACATGCGTGCCTATTCACCTTTTTGCATGGGATGAGTGCCTATGTCCATGCAATAATGTAAAGGTTACCATAACATATACAAATGTTAGCTCAGAAATTCTTCAATGCATTTACACTGTCTGATCAATGGTAACACACAACCTTTCACTATTCTCATCCCATAAGAATCAACTTTCTTTGACAAACTGATTCATGGATTCTTTTACAGACAAAGCATAAATCTTTTACTGGTACCGTATTACCGTTAGCAGGAATGATATATGTACCGACAGAAGTACAGAAGGCTAATTTATACAAAATTGAGCGGCTTGAAAATTGATATATGCTTCTAATAACATGCTCTTTTTTGCCGCTACTTGTAAGAGTAAAACACAGCGATTACAGAAATATTTAAAACATGCAATGAAATGCTAATTTACTAGAAAGATCGCTTTTAGGATTGAAGCGGATTTTAGAATTCAATGAATTTTGTAAATAGCATTCAGTTGTTTGGTCATTGTTTGTGCACAGGTCTCTCTACATGATATACAGTCTACTAACGCCAACATATGTAAATGGCTGCCGAATGTCTGTAATGAGACGGCTTCAACTACCAGTACCAGTAATAAATAATAAGCAAGAATGTTGAAAGTAAATTGTATATAAAAAGATAAATTTTTTTAATCTCATAATTTTTAATATCATAACATAACTTGATTATAACCAATATTTTTAACAAAAAATTATCGCAACATACCATTGGTTCCTCTGTGTTCCTCTGAAACTGTACCAACCGGACCCTCGTCACGTTCTCCATGTTCTGAATCTCACCGTTAGGAGGCTGCTGTGAATTTGGATCCTGTCCGTTGATTAAGAAAGGTGAAGTTGGGGGCGGTGTTACTCGGATTGCGTCGTTACTATATACCTCATGCGCTACAACATCATGTGTTTGCAGTAATGCCTGTGAAAGATGAAATGATAGCGTTAATTAACAGGCTCTCGCTTCCTGCGCGTATTTAACACATCACGTTTGGAATTCTCCAATGAGTGCTCTGCATTTATAAGTACCTACAAATAAGCAAACCAGTCACGGCAACGTACATCACACACAACAGAATGAATTTGTTCTTTGTTCAATTCTGTAATTAGTATTATTTCTTCAGAAGGTGAGCAGGCTGTTCTTGGAAAAAAAGAAACTTCAATATCCAACTTAAATCTGATTCAATATACTGTAAGATTAAACTTCAATTATTATGTGATATTATTTTAAAATTTTTCCTTTGAAAATCTTCACCATTTCTGATAAATGTTGACAAAAAGGAACACAAAAAGGAATGTTCAGGAAAAAATATAAATGTAAAGTAATATATATGGTACAACAATCATTAATGACAATATAAATAATAATAATAACAATGACAATGAACCAATGAAGATGATAATGATGATAATGATGATGATGACATGATGTTGATGTCATGACTATGATAATGATTATGATGAAGACAATGTCATGGTTATAATGACAATGTCATGATGATGGTGATAATGACAATGAATATGTAATGATGTGATAATTATGATGATGAGGATGATTACGATGATAATGACATAATTATAGAACAAAATATGTCCACATCCACATCATTCTGAAAATCTTCCACCACATTTGGTTTAAGCTGAACACAACAATTGATAAGAATGTCAGAAAGAATGGAAGATAAACATAAATTAGGAAAATTGCCAATTATGATACAGTAGCTGAAGACAAGATAAAAGAAACCACTGCTTCTGCTTATCTGTATACATTAGAGAGCACTCCTTGTACAGGGATAGCTCCCTAGTCAGTTGTAATTCAGTTTTATCACCTAGGTTTTAACTGCCTGTCCATTCTATTGCTATTGTCAATGAAAGATTTAAATCATAATATTATACAAATGAATTTTTCATAGATCTATTGAGACCTAATGATGATATTAATATAAATTGAGCATTAAAGAAAAAGATTTTTTTTTCTCAGTAATTCAAGAAATTGGAGAATCTTTGAGTATATTTCTCCAATTTTCTAGGCTACAGCTACAGATTATGTTTGTTCCAGCATCACTAGGTGTCCACAAAAACGCAGGATTGGTTCAAGCATTAAATAGCATCGTAGTAGCTGGTCATTAGCTATCTTAAAAGGACTAATCCTGCACTTTCATCTAGGCCGCAAAAACTCAGAATTATAATTCAATGCCTTGAAAACCACTAGAAGTACCAATTTTGAGCCTTACTATGTTTGTGCCATGGGTATACACTATAACATGTTTTCTCACAACTTACAAAAATAGGCTCCCAGCAGGAGCATGTGTCTACTGCCTTATACATAAGTTGTTTTTTTTTTTATTGTATCTTATGTTCTTCAATATGCAGATGTGTGTATTATTGTAGTGTATCTGGAGTTTTCATGAAAATTTTCGTTCATAACAATATTCTGTATAGGCCTACTACTATATTACACTAAAAACACTTTAAAAATGAGTAACTTTGGGAGTTACCACGTCATGTTGCTGATCACGAAGAGTAATACCATGTTTTAGAGGGCGTTCTTCTAATGACGGTAAAAGGCATTCGTGGCGAACGTGTGCTGCGTCTCTATAATGCGTGTTCGAGTTTTGAATGCAATTTTGTTCGAGTTCCGAACGCTATTCGATTGTCAATAGAGCACCCCCTACCTCGTGGTAGTTGTACCCATCATGCCTAAACCGGATTTACCCTTTTCCGCCATCTTTAATTGCTACATCATGACATAGTGTCTACGCTCACGTTGGGGGCAGTAGACACAAAAACTATCTATGATGGTATTCTGAAACGAAAATGGAATTTTTAAGGTGCATTCATTGTTTTAAAAAAAATAAGTAAACTAACTGAAATAAATTGCATTATTCATGAATAGCACAAAATATATATATATATATATGCCCCCACCTCCTCCCCCTTTTCCGTTAACACAAACTTGGGCCAATTTTGGGGATGGGCTTATACCTTGGGAATCTCCTTTTCACAAGAAAATTGACAATCCTTTTATTAAACTGGTAGCATGTCCAATTATTTTCAGGAATGCCAACCAAAAGGCAAATTTTCAGCATCCCAATTCCAAAGCAAACTCTTTAATTTTTTTTTTCAGAAGGTATTTGTGAGTTAGCTGAGCTACTCATTGAAATCATAACCTGGGCTCTTGCCAAAAAAATAGGCTTGTATGTAAAATTTGGAGTAATGCAGGGGGTGGACTTATACTCAAAGGGGGATAATACTCGAGAAAATACAGTATTAAACTAAACTGGTATAAAAATTTGATGAAGTATGATTAATGATTATAAATTATTCACCAAAGTGTGCGGTGGTTCTCTCAGTTACGATAATTACCTCATTATCAATTACAACTGAAATTTTTGATGCATTATGCTACGATATTTGCAACGATTCCTTTTGAATTCTGTTGCACAAGTTTTAAAATCATACACCTAGAGCCACAGAGGCCTTCTATAGCAACCACATGGGTCTCGTAAGTCTTGTTGAAAACATTACACAATCACTCCAGAGTCCTCTCAAATAGACCTAAAAAAACATATCCTCGGTTTTAACCACTTAGAATTTTAACGCATTTTACCGTCATTCGCGAGTCACAACCACTTTAAGTTTATTTGACAACTCAGAATTTATTCAAGTTTACATTTTATGTGAGATTTTTTTTTATCTTCTTGTATACTACTGCCTAAGCTTGCAAGTTAGAATTACTGTAATGTCGTAACATGGCATTGACACGCTTAATATAGCTTTTAAAAAATCGGTGGGCCTATGATGCAAATCACTTTGAAATCCAATGCCTCGTAAAGGAACTCTAAATGTATTAGCCTATTAGGAGGAATACACTTGTAAGCAAGTGTAAAATATGTAACCTCTAGTTGAGCATGTAGTCTGAATACATACAACATTGAAAGTTCAGAATAATTGTGGCAAAGACAAGCCAACCGGTCACTCCTCGCAAAAATCAATTTTTAGTTATTAATACAGGGTTAAAAAGTAAAACAAGAGTTTAAAAATGGTAAAAGAATCATTCAAATCCGACATTGCGTTATTAAGTTACAAGAGTTTAAACTTACAGCTGTTTAGAGAACAATATTTGAGAAATCAACCTTTTTCTGCATTTCTCGAGCAGAGATCATCATCAAGTCGTTACAAAATGTTATTTTAACATTGAAAATGGGGAAAATAACAGCATAGCATGATGTATTATAGATATATAAAGGTAGCGTAGTGCAATAAAATAGATTTCAAAAATGTTGACATTCCAGCATGTTTTTGCCATTATCTCTGAAACACAATTTGCGACAAGTGACTAGTTTTTTCTTTGCCACAAATGTTTATATTCTGTGGGCTACACCAATCACAAAGCAGTGGCAGATTTACACACCTAGATGTGTAGGGCCCCTCTAAATTTGTTGAAAATAGGGGAAAAAAAACAACCAGAAAATTATATTCAAATTAAAGTTTTGGTGTAACATTTCTGGCCAATTAGAGGTGCCGTATAGCCATAAAGTTTCATGATGGGATTGTATAGGCCCTTGATTTGTAAAAGTCCCTTGCTGGGCCCTTGTACATTGAATTCTAGGAACAGCCACTGCAAAGACCAGACAAGTGTGGCAAAAAAACATTCATTAAGTCGGCACTAGAAATCTGCACATCATTAACATATTACATGAATCGTTAAATTTATCCGATATTCCACAACTGTGTGGTATTCAAATAATGACGTATATAACCTGGTATTAATAATTCTATATCCCACCTGTGAATGAGTATAAAGATATTGTTATCTAAAAATAATCACTGCAAGGAGTGTAGTCCACAACTTACCACAACAAAGCTATCACAGCATTCACTAACAGCTTAACATATTAAAACCAGTTGAATCAACTTTGGTCCTGATCAATATTTTACCTGAGTGAATTTCACCAATTCTATAAGAGGAGGCCTGTTTGTATTTCACCAATTCTATAGAAGACTTGTTTGTATTGTACAGGTGTCAGCTTAATCACCGGCTAAAAGGTGTAATCCGTATCTTTGGCAAAGTTTACCTGTATCATCTCCTTGGGTTTTAATGCATACTTATACAGCCTAGATGCTCACATCATTAACCCCAATTATTGCACCAGTGTACACAAAGGCATTGGTGTATTAAGTGAGTATGGTAGATTAGCAAGGGGTATGCAGAGTAAACTGTTCTATACATCAAAAGTATGGGTCATAAAGCATCAATTATATCACAGTTAGTAAATGAACTATTATTCCAAAGTATTTATAACAGGTAATATGCCTCTTCTGATTGAGCATGGCTATGAGATGACCTGGAAAGAATACAAGGCAGGGGGCGTATGTAAGAGTATTCACAGGAGCAGTTGATTGAAGAGGGGAAAAAAGTTGGGGGCTTAAAGATTAAATAGGGAAAACCCAGCTGCCTAAAAAAAGAGTAAAATGAGGTGATTTTTAAGTACTTGTGCCTCTAACAATCCTGCAAGCAAGCAAGAACCTCCTGGAAAAATCAATCTTCCGCAAATTCATGTATTCACTATTATTGTGTATCACAATGTGCAACAAAATAAAATTAAATGTGTTAGAAAGCTCATTAACAAGATCAGTGCTGGATTCAATTCAAGTCTGAGAGTGGCGTTTCCAGCCATCTAGAGGTGCCATAATCATACATTTTCTTACCTCAGCCCAAACCATGGTGGGCCTGAGGTGGTCTACATCATCCATCTATATGAAAATCCCTCCCTAGGCCCACATTATTATGACTTCTTGGATCGACCTCCTGCTAGCCTCCTGGACTTGATTTCTTTCAACTTGGGACCCCTAAAATTGTATCATCTTAAGATGTAAGGCATACTGACACCTTGAATTGGCAGTAAACCTACAACATTCAGTTTGATGTGTAAAAGTGGATACCATATTAATCTTTATGTGTAAATTTGTTAATAGAATTTTTTTACTTTTTGTAGACTTTATTATGACTTCCTGGATCGACCTCCTGCCAACCTCCTGGACTTGATTTCTTCCAACTTGGGACTCCTAAAATTGTATCATCTTAAGATGTAAGGCATACTGACACCTTGAATTGGCAGTAAACCTACAACATTCAGTTTAATGTGTAAAAGTGGATACTATATTAATCTTTATGTGTAAATTTGTTAATAGAATTTTTTTACTTTTTGTAGAAAGAATGCTATTCGTCTTGCAACATTGCGCGAGACGTCACCATTTGGTTCGATCCTTCGCTATAAATTATATTGGCCATGATTGAGACTGGAAAGATTCTGGGAATACTGAATTTTCCATCTTTTCACAATGATAGGTGCACCAACAGGACAAAAAATTCATTTGAAATTATTGTCAGTGGCCAGATTTTTTATAGCAGGATACTGTATAAAATATTCCTTGCTAAAATTATAACAACATATGATAAAGTGTTTGTGCTTTGGTTATGGATGCTATGCATAATATATCTAGCAGATATTGCCAACTTTATTGATAAAATAAATATATCATTCATTTTTTCTGATTATGTATTATTCATTTTTACTGAATCAATTCTATTCTATGGTGACAGTTACTTAGTCCTACGAGTCCTGTCAGTTTGAATTAAGTACAAATAGGTTTTACTGTCCTACTGCAAATTCAGCAGATAAAATATTGCTTGTTATTTGAGTCGATCTCAGAGCACCATCAAACATCTTTTGCACTAGATTCTTGCATTCACTATAAATCTGATTGAATGATTGGTTTGCAATACACAACATAAAACTTTGCAATTTAACAACCACATTGCTACAAATTGAATCACCCTGAATTAAAAAAACACTGTGTTCTAGTTGCCTATTTGCAGTACTGCGTATGCATGGTAAGCATAAAAACATGAAATCAAACATTCAATGATATGTCACATTGCAGAGTTTATATAACACTGTATAACAATTGGTAAAATTTTCATATCGTTATTATCATTCATATACCAGTGTAATTAAAATTAAATATTAAATTTAATACACTTCATTTAGAATAATAAATAAAATTCCATGAATTCAAAATTTCTTAAAACCAGGATCTGGAAGAATTTTTATTTTTTTGATATGTTGTGCTAACTGATTTTTCTAAGACTCAAAAAGCATATTTGACAAATAAACCTGGAGTGGCAAGATACAGATTTTTTAATATTCAAAAATTGGGGAAAAAATGGGTGATTATACCCCCTTTTCTCCCAGTTTTTAAATATTCAGAAAACTGTATCTCAGTATTAACTGTTCCAGAGTTCTTCATCAAATGTGCTTTTTGTGTCTTAAAATAAATCAGTTGTACAACATCCGGAGCATGGTTTTTCAAAAAATAGAATGTTGGTAACAGTGAAGAATCTTAAATACTTTCTCTGATATCATTTATATGGAATGATAAAGAAAAACCAAAAAAGGTAAACAGTTACTTGAGTATATATATTTAAAAACAATAATTAAATTAATATTATATTTCATTGGTATTTTTCCTAGATTTGTCTTTTTTCTACATTGATATTAAGATTTTCAATAATGTATGGTGACTAAAATGTATCAATAAGGAAATACTAATATATCTAGAAAAATCTATACACTAGGCTGAAATTTCATATCAAATTAGATATTAAACACTAAGTTTCACATTCTTGATCTTCATCCTCTTATGGAATTTCCTATTTATATATTTTTTCCCAACTATAAGAAACCATATCCAGCATTATGTTTAGCAGCATGCTAACACAAAGTCATTGTTCCATTAAGTTGTCCTGACACTACCTTAAAAGATGTTTCTCCAATAGTCTAATTGAATAAGTATTGACGATGCCATCTTGCTCCGGGCTCAACTAGGTGCAAGTGATGGACGATGCCATCTTGCTCCGAGAGGAACGAGTGATAGATGGCTTGAATCAACTTCTTGCACGTTTTAATAGTGTGAGTTTGTTCTTCCCGAAGCATATTAGCGGTAGCTCTTCAATAAATTCTCAACAGCTAAGAAAATAACTTTGTCAAGTGTCTCAAAGTCTACAACTCGCGTTCACTCGTAATTAATCCGACGTACGGCTCCTCGCTTAGTGAACACATCCATAAACCTTAGCTTTGATTCTTATTAAGAATGCCCAAGATTTTATGGCCTTTTTTCATTGCTGAACTTGATTCGTACTAATTAGTAACGAGCTGTAAAGCATCGTTGCAGGCCTTTTAAGTCTCGTAATATTTTTCAAAATGAAGAAAGCATCAGCATCAAATTATAAATTTTCGTCAATTTATTTATCAACATACTAAAACTCTGCATCTAGAACACCAAAAAATGTTTAATTATAAATAATTCATTAACGATAATGCTCTTTTCTAATAACTAGATTAGCAATAATTAGAATCAGGTCACTACCTCTGCTTCTTAACTGTAGGTTTATAATGTGGGTTATCAAAACACAATTAATGAGCATATCGATTGTGCAGTTGTACAAAAGTATCTATTCTAACTGGAAGGACCTAAGGGAATGAAAATGATACAAAATCTTTAGATTCATCAATGGTGACCCTATCCTAATACTGTTCTACTTTCCAGCAAACACCCTTCCTATTCTGCCAGTTTCTCTAAAAGCTGGTAAAGAAGAGTTTGTATTATATCAAATAAATAAAAGAATATAAACATTACATTGAGTTCATGAAAGGTTAACATTACTAGTATAATTTTTTTTCTAGAAAAACTAAAATATACAGTAGTTACCAGTGACTGGAAAAGACCAACGGGTGAACAATCGCACCTCTGATAGTGGCCGATCCCTAATTGCACAGATAACAAGATATAAAATCAAGTATATAAAATTTTAAAATGTAACATTAAAATTTGCAAAAATGAACTCTATGCATAAAAGAAAAAATAATATTACTTATCAAATAAGGTTTTAATTGGTCAATATTATTAAATATTTTGGATTATAAATTAATTATATGGGCTGAAGGGCTAAAGTGGGAAAAAATTTCAATTGAAATGATCTATACATTTAAAAAGAGCAACAGTGGAGTATCTTGATTCTTATGTTACTTAATAAATCAAATACATTAATCAAAAACAGAATCCGAAGTTGGTTTTTATATATTATATTTCAAATAATCTTGAAAAAAATTCTATTGTAAATATTAATGATTGTGATAGTAATTTTATTTATGTAAATTGTTTAAAATGTAATAAATTATATATTGCAATATAATACAACTTTTTTAGTCTATTTTATATTGTATTTAATGATTATACAAATGTTTCCAATTTTTTATAATGTACATGAATTACAGTTGTTTAACGTTTTATATGACATTTATTCTATGTAAGACAGTTCTTTAATTGACTACGGTATCTTATTTTGTTTTTATACAATCTATTTGACGCAATCCATTGTAATATTACAATGTCAAATCTGTAATTGATTTAACCATAATATAAAATTCTAGGCATGTTATATTTCAAAATTTCTTGGAAATTTTCCCATATTTTTGGATCATTAGTAATGGTCGTACGACAGCATGATTCATTTGAACTTAACAACAGTAACACTGGGGTCACTAATATATTTCACTGCCATCATCATTAATAACATTCATTCAAAAAGCACTATATAAAGTTTCTATTAAAATTCTATATTATGACCTTAAATCAAGAGTTATGATATTTACATATCTTAAGACTTCATATACTCTGAGTAATTTAAATACCTCAAATTCCTATATACGTTTTAATGTAAATAATAAGTGCTTCGTAAGCGTATATAATTCTGCATTCTTGACCGAATACAACTAGTTAGAAAGGCATTCTAATTTATGCGAGAGTTTTCTCTAATGGTGTCTCCAAACGACAGAACACCTGTCCGAAATTTATCCTCATGGGACCAATAAATCAAACGCAGGTTAATGTAAATCGAAAAATTAACAAAAATGACTAGAAAAAGATTATCAAAGATGAAAAAGTCAGACCACAAATAGGCTACTGAAGTTAATAATAATCTACCCAGACATAAATTTCACGTACAGACAGCCCAACCTGGGATGCAATTACCTGTAATTTGTTAGTTTTTCTTGGCCTAGGCACAGATAAGATCCGGCAAGAAGATTGGCTACCAGTACTCTGTTGACGATAACTATGAAACACTGCTCAAAAATTCTCTCACATAATTGATTGTAAATGAAAGCACTCCTTACCTTGGAGAAAAGGTAAAAGGTCAAGCTCTAAAGATGACCCCTGCATCTGCCAACCTCTTCAATATGTCATTGGTACCGTTGCCAAGGTAACCACGTCCTGATTAGCTGGGATGGTGGGCTGATGTGTGACTACATTCATGTTACTTTGTGGCTAAATAAGTTGTAATCATCCACAGAAACTACCCCAACAAGCATTGACTTACAATAGGTCCAGCAAAGATGGAATAGAAAATGGAATAACCCAAAGAATAACTGATTTGAAATTAATAGTTTAGTTTTTAAGTGCAACAAAAATGGTTGAGTCCTAACTCTGATTGATCTTATTTCTTCATATTGCAGGTATATAATATCTCTAAATCTGAAAGCCAACATTTCTTAAATTGATGATATTATAATTTATTTATTGAAATAATTTCATCTGATTTATTCAGCGAAGATGATACATTGGTATCGATTGAAATGAATCTGCTCATTTGTCAATATTATTTAGTTTGAGCTCTGAAGATAAACAGAACATGCATATGACATACCTATTTTAATTTAAATTAAAGATAAATAATACTAATAATAAATTCAGAGAAAAAATAATACAAATTACAATAACAATGAATAATAAGTGAACAGTTTAAGAAACAATCATTAAATTGTGGCAAAATTTGGAAGGCCATTCAAATTTCTATCAAAAGATTTCAAAAGGATAAAAAAAATTACTGTATCAATTTTCAATGGAACATTGAATCAAACAAACAATATTACTTGCCGGTTTACTGAAGTTTTAATAAAAAAGGTACTTACAATAAATTACCAGCCAATATGTACCATAATGAATATAGAATAGATATTTAATGTTTCTATCTAATTTAACGTATAGTGACATGCATGTAGAATTTCAGTACTTTGCATCGCTTTTAACCAGAATAATTGGCAAAGGAAAATATATTTGTTATAATTTTCAGATTCTCAGTATTCTTATTTACAACATAAGCAATTTAAATAGTGAATGTTAATGATGAAGTTTATTTCAATACAGACAATAGGTCTACACTTTTAATGGTGTAATCTGTAAGACTGCAAACGCTTCAATCCCATGCTTATATTCACTGTACCGCAACTCCTAAATAAAATTAATCATGATTGTAATTGCAGGACAGCATTGCGAGATACTAATTAGGAATCTAATTAAGCAAATACTGAATAATCATTACATCTTGAGGAGAGTTTATGCTCTGCAATCAAGATGTTCATTAGCCATAATTGGTTATTACGTATTAATCTCATCACCGTTTAGATGTAAACTGATTTGTATGCTTTCTGTCCATGTATACTAAAATCTATTTTATATTCATTTCTATTAAATACTATGCATGTTATACTGCTTATGAAAGTCCAATTTACTGTATATTATTTATTTTTACTTGATTTCTTAAAGGGTAAAACACTGTTAAATACAACTTTCAATGTTCAATGTGTGAACACATGTTCATCAGAACATCCGATACAGATATGTTTACTTGTTAAACAAGAATTTTACCTAAATATTTATTAAGCCATGTCCAAACTATTAAATCTTATTTGACAAGAGAAACCGCTCACCGGTCCGCGCGTTCCTCCAAGCTTAAATACGGTACAGGCACAAGTTATTATATTGGGTTTATTGGAAAGATCTTTTTAAATAATTAGAATGTATATTTGTACAAAAAAAATTATTATTTAGAATGTTCATTTGGACAAAATTAAAATATTCTAAAATTGAAAAAAAAAAAAAATTCTTAAAATTGGGGAAAAAAATTGAATACCAAGACGTGATTTGAACTCATGACCTTAAGTTCTTTAGAACACATTCTTAACCGACTGTGCCATCCATGCGACATGCCCTATTAGTGGTAATGGCAGTAATGTACAGACCATGCTGAAACCCCTGTTTTGTTTTGTAGGTGTAAGGGGAACCCTGGAGTCCAATTTAAAAAAAGGGCGATGAACATTTGTTGGAAATCACCTCTAGTTAATGTGTACAAAATTTCCTGCATGTCCGTTCAAAACTTGTGACGCTGGACGCTTTCAAAGTTTTGATAACAAAAACAAAAACAGCCGTGAGATTCTGGGGTCAGTGCCTTGAGCTGATTTAAAAACATGTAACATGCTTGAATATGGTCATGATGACATCACATCATGACCATATATGGGAACAACCTGACTATATATGGGCATACAGTTTATGGTCAAAGAAAATGTGATGTGTGTGTAGTGTAGTAGTGTAATGATGCAAGTTGTGAACTGATTTAAACAACTAACATTGCTTGAAATATAGAGGGCGCTATATATTAAAATGATGATGTCAGAAGTTGAATTCAAATTTGACTGCATCCCTCATCACCATAACATGCTTTCTAATTATTTGTTACAAGGTCATGCTATTTTCAGAGACCAAAGGAGTACAGAAGTAAAGCTGAAGTCTTGCGGTTTGAAATGCTTGAATTCCAATTCCACGGTTCCAGGTTCAAAGCCAGTATATTCCCTTGTGGCTAAAACAAATCTCTTTAATATCTTTTCCACTAAAGAAAGTAGTGACAAGTCACGGATGACAATCTTTACATTTTATTGTAATGCAAGCATTTTAGCTTTGCACTCCCATTTTGTATGCGTGGTCTTTATAACTTAATAAAATAAAATAATTTAAAAAATAAAAAAGGTTCTTGTCTTGTCTTCTTGGTTTTGCTCTCCATTTTTTCTGTACAATAATTCCTTCCCCCGCATCCCCCACCCTTCTTTCTCACTGTCCCATTGGATGTTCTTCTCACACCATGACAAAACAATTAAACTGTACTATTCAAAAATTCCCTGAAAATGAGTAAATAAAATATAGAATATGGATCCATGATGTTTTTTGGTGTTTAATAAAAGTAAATTCATAATTAAAACATAATAATGGTTAAGTGTTCAAGAGCAAAGGCTCAAACCTTTCTTGTAGGTGATCAGCCATCTGCCTTACTGATGAATGTTTGCATCAACATATTTCCCAAAATTTTACAAATTTCTTTCATTAGTAGCATATCAAAATATCTAGAGTGCTGTAGGCCTATACATACAGCTAAGTTATAAATAGCAGAATACACAGATGAGGGAAATAGGGTCAAGGAAATGTAAGAGTAGTTGAAAGAACTTTGAACAAATCACATGTCTAGGAAACAGGATCAGCTGTAAACAAGGTATGCCATTCAGGTCAAGGCGAGGGAATCCTACTTGAAAGAACACAATCATATGGACATGAAATGATAATGTTCTCAACTAATTTCACCAAAAAACACAGGAAAGGACCTAATGCAGAAAATAAATGGGGCCAAGATCAACCTACATTAAAATGTAATAACTGCTAAATTTATTCATACATTCATAAGGCTAATAAAAAGAGATTTATTTTATTTTGTACCTTTTTCCTACATTTTAATGTTCTATCTTCCATAAATATTTTTTTTTAAATGTGTGTTCCTTTTTTTCTAACCTGCATGGTGTCATGCCCAGCCCAATTTGTCTATTATTTAGTGCAATAAAATGATTATTTATAAATATAGGAATACAATTACTGAGAACTAAAAAATAAAAAAAATAAAAAATCAGCAAAGTTTGTTGAAACTGTAGTGTAAGAATAAAAAGTTACTCTTGCTTAGTAAGAAAATTCATCCTAATAAGTAAAGTTTTAGAAAAATTCATCTTTATGATTTTCATCTCATTATATTCATGCACTTTCATTTAAAAACTACATTCAAATTTTTCTCTGTACTGTATTTCTCTGTATTTTCAAAGACAAAAATGGCCATGTGAAAAAAAATTAATACTGGTGATACATTTTAATCCATTTAATAAATAAATCTGATATTACACTATTGTGATACATCTTTGTGAAGACATAGCCTTTCTGCTATTACAATTCCAGCCGGAGTGAAGACTCGGTGGTTTCAGTGGTATTCTCAAACGTTCACATCTAGGACATTCTATGAGGCAGTAAGCATGGATCAATATCATCCCTCCGGAAGGCCCCGGTAACTGGCATGCATCACTTTGTGTTAATCATGGTGCAAGTTACATAATTCATCAATTTTGTTATGATCAATATCCATTAGTTTAAACTTACTACTAGTAAAAGAGTGGAAGTATTTTGCATGGCAATTACTTGTTATGGTTGGACTTACACCAGAAACTGGGGCCTTATACCAGAAACTGGTGGCTTATATCATATCCCTCCATGCTTATACCAAAAGATGGTGGTTTACACTAGAAGGTAGTTGTTTATACCATGTCTATACTAGGTGGTGATGAAAGTTAATACCAAAATGTGGTGGTTTACAGCAGAAGGTGATAGTATATACCAATACCTGGTAGTTTATACCAGGAGGTATTAGTTTATCCAGAGTGATGCATTGATATTTACATTGAACAAAAAGTCTATGTTGATCATTTTACACCTGATTTTTTTGTTAAATATCCGAACTAAATCAGCAATTTTGTTGCCAAGTCTACAGAAGTACAGGAGGTTTACTTTTGAAAAGTGTATTGGACTAGCCCGTTGCCAGCAAAGACTAGGCCTACCTGACCACAAATGCAGTAGGCGCCAGATAAGGCCTATATATCCGTAATCGAATTTTGTGTTGTTTACACTGGCGACTCCAATGTGTACCCGGGTTGTCCAACGCTGAATGCGTCCCACACATCAAACTCAGAATGTTTGGCAACCTGAGTCATTTTTTGCTACTTACAGTACACTAACCACTAATACGGAGTTCCTCTTTCCAAGTATTGGAAAATTTCGGGTTGTCTCCGGATTATTGCTTGCAGTGTAAAAAAAGGGTATAAGTAGGTTCGTATAACAATGCGCAGGTTACTAGCTGTAATGATAAGTACTCCCCCAAGGGGTTCAGTATTCAATCTAATGACCGCGGTATTGATGTAAAGCATAAAGAAGCGTTGGCATGATGTAAGACTATCATCACCATCTGTATTCCACAACCACCGATGCAGTTAGGGTAGATGGCCAGGATCATTTCTGACATGAGTGGGAATCATTTCTTATCTTGCCTTTCCTTCTGTTTTAATGTCACTGACAGTCAGGTTATGTTTTCATATTTATTATTTAAAGATAGTTTGTTGTTAGTGCAGAAAGCAACTTGTTTCTGAAGAGCGAAATTTGGAAACCTGCTAATACGGACTATGAATTTTAGGTGTTGTCTTTGGCTGAAATTTAGAGTTGATCCAGAATGGGTGAAACAAAATAATGTATTACTGCTTACTTGCTGTTAAAAATTAGATGCAGGAAAAATCACTTACTCTAAAATGTGGATGGGTAAGAATTCGTTGGAGTTCATGACCTTCGGAATTGCTCTGAGGAAGTTTCTGTAACAAATCCGTTAGCTGAAAACACAAAAATGTTTCAATGACATGTGACGCATAAAATCTTCAAAACGGAAGACATACATTTTTTAACAGCCGAAAAGTAAGTCACAGACAATACCAAAGCACATTTCATTAGATGATGTCAAAAATAATTAAATTGATTACTAGGTAAATACAACAAAAGTCAAAATGACAATAAAATGTGAAATTGTCAAATGGAAAGAACCAATAAAATGGTAAGTGAAAAAACTCAAAATAATGAAAGATGTTTGGATATCTAGAAGCAAAAGCTAACAAGTGAAAATTTAATAAGTACAGCTAGCAGAAAACTAACAGAGGATAGTGAATTATTGGATAATTTAGTGAAAATCTAATAGAGAAAGAAGTTGATTGGATGGGTGAATTAAAAAATTATTAGATAATTAGACCACAAACTTAATGGAAAATATATTCATATAAGAAAACTTTAAATAGTGATTATCTAACAGAAACAGAAAGTAATAGTTAAAATTAACTGGATGGTGAAATCTAAGGATTATCAAATGAAGGAAGCTGACGGGTATTTGTGTAAGAAAACACTCAAAAGGTACAACAAGATGATCGGATATTTAGAAGCAAAATATAACAATGATAATCTTACAGAGAGAAGGCAATGAATATATAAACTTACCTCTCTAGTTTTCAACGTCACATCCGACGGAATATTCTTGCGACTTGGCGGTTGATCTGTCGATTTTGTATTGATCTTGTCGTAAAGCTGTAAAACACAAAGAGAAAAATTGTTTACCGCTTGCTGTCGTACGTCCAGGAGAGAAGCCATTTTTTTAACACGTGTATTCAGTGTAACGTTGAAAAAAAGACTACTAATGAATGGTTTGACTCATCTGGGGAAGTTTGATTCATTAAAGGAAGAGAGCATTTCCCCCCAAAAAAAGTCCAGCCTTACCTAAGCATAACCCTCAGCAAACACAGCGGGTTAACGAAAAATTATTGCACCGTCACCTCTAAAGTAGAGCAGGTTGATGAAAGAAAACAATTAATGGTAAGCTATACAAAAATCTGTGTCTTGTAATGGAGCAGAGAAAGGTTACTTCCAAGTCTAACCCATAGGGCAGCACTTTTTTTATACCTTGTTCAGTGGACTCACCACCCGAAGTAATGATGATTTCAAATAAAATACAATTTTTATTTTTGGACAAATAGCGTACCCGATGTCACGAAAAAATGCATTCATGCAAAATATAGGTCAATAGACAAAAGTTGAGGACTAGATACGAATAGTAATAATAATAATAATAATAATAAATAATAATAATAATAATAATAATGGTCGACGTATAGAGCGCATATCATAGAGACCTCTACGCACTTAACATAAATCAGAATACAAAAACAGTAATACTTAACTAATCCTACTCCTTAAACTAAGCATGGTTTGGCCGTTGGTTCAGAGGAATAGTGTTAAAATTGAAAAAAAAAAAAATCCTAGAATTGATCAAAAAACCAATGTAGATAGGCTTGTGAAATTTGTTGTCTCTATCATACTTACGTTGTGAGTAAAATGGTAATAAAATGTTTTTCAAACACTAATGCAAGTTAATGTAAAGGTAGAATTTCCACAAGGTCATGGCAAAGCTATGTTTGTGAGTTGATACTTCTAGTTCTACATGTAATATATTTAACACAAATAAAAAAAACGTATGATCCCTAAGCCTTTAAATGGGACTTCTACCCAATTTAATCAAGGCAAAACAGTGCACTAACTAAGTTTCCAAAAAGTAGACCAATTTACCAAAATGATACACGAGACATGAGCTAGGAAAAATCAGCAACATTATATGTAATAGCACATCTGTGTATAGGTTAGCATGCATACCCATTAACAAGAAAAGGAGACAGTGAGGCCATACCTTGATCATATCAACTTTAATTTATAAATATTTACTTTGTTTTTCATTGCTTGCCAGGAACATTATTGATCAGTCCCTAGGCTTGTCTATGACCTGGAAGGATCATGCACATGAAATATGATACTAGTTTTATAATAATTTTCAAAATCCGATGCTCATCACATTCCCTGTATCCTTGGTAAAGGTGTTTTATCTATGTTTGACTTTTTCTACTAGAAATATACAGTAAATTGGTACAATGATGTGAATGTAGGAAATTACTCCATGTTCAATTACATACTCATAATGGGCTATTCCACAGGGAATGGGGATGGCTGCACAATTCTGTATGCTAAATTTTGTACATACAGTGATATACTGTATCAAGGTATTTTTATTCAATAAACTTTTGTCATGGCAGTTTGCAGAATTGAGAAAAAATTAACAAAATAGTACATTAAAAAAAAAATCATTCTTAATATTCATTGTAATACTATTGTCATTATTATTTAATCATTACAATTATTATATTTATTTATTACTATATTAATATAACAATTATTACTTACATATAAATAAACAAGTGAAATAATTAAAACATTAAAAGTTCTTATAAAATTTAAGATTCAAAAGACATTTAAAAAGAAGTAAAAATTGGGATTGCAGAAATTACAACAGACAATAGTCAGAACTTCAAAAGTACAACCCAACCAAAGGACATAAATGAGTGATTAATTTAAGCTCATAAGTAGTTTGGTATTATGTGTTCCACTCCCACTAAAGACAGGCACGAACAGCGAATGCAAATCCATAAGAAACGCAACATAATGTGTGCAATGGATCATTTTTAACAAGACTACTGCCGACAACCAGCAGACGCCATTAATGTCGTCAAACGTTTACAGATAGCGAAGATAGATTCGTCGGTCGACGGCTAAATGACTAGGTGCGTGTCTGGCTTAACACAATACACAACCTATTCTCTTTATTATGTAATAAATACATGATGAGAAATCACTCATACCCGTAGTTATTAGAACAAATTTTAAATAACAGGCATCCATCAATTGCAAGTAATTCACAATGCAATTTGTATTCAACCATCATTCCATTCAATATTAATTTTTAATAGGTTCTCTATTTTTTATGATAATAATTTTCCATTATAAATATCAATGCAGCTCATTAATAGGCTCTAGTTTTGTGATTAATGTTAGCTTAGATAATATATATTTTGATTTTAGGCTTTTTCATTTTATGGTTTAATACTATATGGAATAACAAAATATTTTAGGTACTGTAAATGTAACAAGTACCTTTGTCTAGTTCATAACTAATATCCTGGATTTTTCTTATTATTACGCATATCCGTTTTGAACCACAATGGAAAATAAGTTTGCCTTTTTTGGTACTTTATTGTGTTTTTATCCAGGAATGTTATTTTGTATTCAGAATAAAGAAATAAAAATAAATAAAAATCCCCTGCTTCTTGCAAAACATACAACATTATTATCACAATAATTTAAAGTTGTTCTATATTTTCAAAACATTCACAATTTTTACACTTTATAAGTTTACCAAGATATAATTTGAATATAAATATGGTTCACTTGTTTACAGATACTTTTTAAAGTTGTTCGATATTTTCAAAATATTCATAATTTTACACTTTATAAGTTATAGTTACCAAGTTACAATTTTAATATAAATATTGTTCAATTGTTTACAGATAATTTATAATTTCATACCACAATATATATTTTATCATTACTTTTATATTTCAGTAGTTGGTACAGCAGTTTAAGGTTTTAAAACACATGAGGTTGGAGGTTCAAACCCTACAAAATTCAAATCTACATAAATATGTCTACTTATTACTTGTCATTTATTATTACTTTTTCATTTTTACAAAATTACAAAATGGTGCAAAACATATTTTATTACAAACAAAACAGACAATAAATTTACTGATAAAAAAAAAGCCTGATACAATGTCATTCATTGCAAAATTTTGCATAATACCTCAAAATAGTAAGAACTACATAAGTAGCATCCTTAACATGTTGTAAAAACACAGCTACCATATTAATTGTCAAGCAAGTGAAGCAGACTTAGAACAGATAATTAAGATCAATAGACGGGCTATAAATGTCTTCACAACAATTTATCGAATTCAATGAAGCATGAAATTAGGGTGGCTTTGAAAGCTAATGAATTGATAGTTTAGGATAGCTGTACTGTATTAGGTGGTGAATCAATTGTGGGATATTAACACATATAAACCATTGCTTCAGCACATATCTTGTATCAAATCAACTGTGGTACACACCAATGCAAAAAGGTTAATCATTGTTGTCATATTCATACGCCAAATTTGTAATTGTCTGTCACAAACATTGTCTGCGAAATCATGTATAAAAAATAATGATTAAGGCTATTCTCATATCTGTATGTTAAAACAATTTAAATTGATTTAATAATATACAATTATACATTTGTCCATGGTTGTTAACTAAAATTTATGCATAAATATGTGATGGGTGGTAGGTTGTGGTAAGACAGACGAGGGTTACACAAAACTAATAGTTTGTGACGATTAAAACATTAATGGAGAAATCATGTATAATGACTGATTATTACTGAAAGGCCAGTCTAGTAAATGTGTGTTCTGACAACATAATTAATACAAATATACTTGTCAATGATAGTTAACTCAAATTTATGTACGTAGTATGTGATGTACGGTATGTTGTGTCAACACAGAAGAGGGTTAATCAAAACTGTTTGTCATGAATAAAACATTAAACGGGAAATCATGTATAATGACTGATTATTACTGGAAGGCCAGTCTTGTATCTGTGTGTTCTTACAAAATAAATGATTAATACAAATGTACTTGTCAAATGATAGTTAACTCAAATTTATGATAAAAATGTATGGTAAATTTTGGCAAGACAGATAAGGGTTATACAAAACGAATAGTCACGATTTAAACATTAACCGAGAAATCATGTTTAATGACTAATTATTACTGGAAGGCCAGTTTCGTACCTGTGTGTTCTAACAAAATAATTGATTAATACAAATATTATTGTCAATGATAGTTAACTTATGCATAAAGTATGTGATGTTTGGTAAGTTGTGGCGAGATAAATGAGGGTTGCAGAATTTCCACAAGCTGGCTAATGAAACTAGGCAAAAACTATCAGTGAAAGGTTAATTGATGTTTATATGAGTTTTACTTGTAAACAGGAACATGAATCTGTACCTGCAAGGTGGTAATAAGTGGTGTTACTAAACAAATCATGCACAGGAAAATAAAAAGGTTGTTTTCCTCAAGTGAAAAATGTATATTCAAGCTCATACCTAACACCTACTGTACCAGGGGATGGATTTCTGGGAATGGGCTCCAGAGGGCCTTCGACTTGATTGAATATAACTTAAATATTTAAACATTTTACAGTTTAAATTAAAACAATATTTATATCAGTATGGTTTCCAAATGCTCCTGCAAGCAAGCAAAAAATCTCCTGTAAATACCCATCTCCTGCATATTCAGAATGTCTGTATGATTTCATTAAAGTGATTTATTGTCTCCCTAAATAAAGTAAGTTGGCCATGACATCATCATGGGCGACAAAATATATGATGATGTGTTAAGTTTTACCAACTTGGGATCCATGACTTAAATTCCCCATGTTGGCCACCAATGCTACGATAGTCCAACTGACCTAGATTTTAATATCATCACAGTCACAATCCACAAAGTTTTAAGTTATTCAAAACAACTGTTAATAAAGCATCCTCTCTGTCAGAATCCACAAAGATTGCTGCACAGTAGTAATAACAGATACAGAAACAATAACTACAACAGTCAATAGTGTGCAAGTTAATTTGCAATGATAGATTATGTAGACAGATTCCATTCCCATAAAGCAATGTAGTAAACAATTACACTAAAATATTTCATGACCAGAAGGGATGAAGAGAAGGAGTGACCATCTGAAGTAGACACCCAGTGATGAATTAAGAGAACAAACTGGACAGATAAATAGACAAGAAGCTGGTGGACGGTTGTCCAAAGACAGGTGGCTATAATTGAATAATTATATATAAAATAAAACAACACGCTGGTCATATGTAATCAGGATGATGAAACACCGATTTCAGCATAACAGAAATGAAGATGTCGCTGATACGAGTCAAGACGAGTGGAGATGACAGCTAACTTGTCAGTGTTTTGAATCTTTCCAGAATATAATTATTGCTACAACAGAACTTATGTTCAAAAAGAGAAGTGTTGTTATAGTGCCTATACTCCAATACTAGTGTCTAAAGTGCCTATAGTCCAATACTAGTGTCTAAAGTTCATTCAACATCTTTTATTAACAATCATTCTGTCTGGCAAACAAATCTGACAACATTTATTTGCTCATTCATTCATTTTTAATAAGATCCACCTTCGTTTGTTTTACAATCTTAAGTTATTTCAAAATAAATACACTGATTGATTGATTTGAGTCAGTTTTTGCTGATTTATTACTAATTTTTAGCAGATTTTCATAGACAAAAACCTAAAAGGCTATAATCACTGGGCTGAGCAAAAATATTATGCTCATGTAGTTAAAAATCAACTAATTTTGTCCGCTATCATCGATCCCTCACTTAAACATCAAGCCCTTAACTTAATCTTCTACTATTACCACTACCTTACTAATTAATGATGAAAGCATCAAAATATATGCTATTAAGTTAGAAGTTCTTCTCATAGAATGGCACCCCAGGCTATTGGAAATCAAGACATTGCAATATTCATATAATATTGGAAATGTATTAAAATACAGAAATGTGAATGTGTTAAGTGATATAAACGCTTCACTGATCATATATTTCCTTCCATCAATAATGCATTAGAAATTCATGAAGCATTCTCTTAGCTCACTGAGATGGTCTTACAAGAGATATACAAATTCTGTACGAGGAACTACTGTAGTGAGATGAATGCGTTGCATAATATTGTAATGTGTAAGTTATATTTAGAACTCTGCAATTAATGCTTTCATATATTTCTATGCAGGAACTAGAATATGAAGACCAACACACTGGACCACCCAGATGAAAAAGCGTGAATTGAATAAAATGAATAAAGAACAAAGAACAATAAAATTGAATGACAGGGTACATAAAAACATAGAATGCATATTAGCATTTACTTACAGTATCCTATGAAGTTTTATGAGTTTAAGTCTTCTAATAGTAAGCATTCTAGTATTTGAGATATTTTGGTTGCTGTTGAATGTTGATTTTGCATATCATCATTCAAATACATATTTTTCATAAATCCACAGTTATTCTCCTATGCTTTTTGAAAGTATCAACAAATTTTAATAAGCAAATTGTATGCACTTTACAATTAATTCTTTTAAAAACGTTACATTAAGTATCAATGTTAGAATGTCAAAGCAATACCGATATCTGGTATAAGATTATTTGAGGCCAAATAAAAAATGAAAAAAGTTTCTCATTTCCTTATGTTTTCTATTAACTTTTAAGAAAATCATTGTTATTTGCTATTTTTTTTTTATGTTGTGGTATACTGAATAAATTCAAGTTATGCATCCTTTTCTGGGTCATCTCCTCTTTACTTTCATGAGGTTAACCATTAAAAAAATCTGACAGAAATGCAATCATCTTCATAAGCATTGAAAATGTGGATTTCTATGCCTGGCATACTATATGGTGTGCTTATCTGGGAAAATGGAGGTGGGGCAAAGGAAGGCCTCACCCATTTTTTTTCTCTATTCCGAAAATCAGATGAGTAGCATGTTCTTTAACATACTTGACCAAATGTTTAAGTACCGCAACTGAGTGGTTGTGGCAATCTTGGACTGAAATCTAAATAGTATTACATATTTCTATTTAATTATCAATACCAAATTAGGCTAATCCTATTAAACATTACATAATATATTTGTTTCCATGTTTGTATATACTATTTCAAGAACTGATTAGCAGAGATTTAAACCAACATGAGTTGTGAGAGAAGATTACAACAAAATATCTAAGATGTATCATGACCACAGCTGAACATGTTTTGTAGCCAAGTGTACATTGCAGCGCATGAACTGGACAACTTGTATCGCATTCCATTACATTCCTCCAATGAAGATTGACGAGTTTAAGTTCAGACCGCCATCTAAACTCGTGTGCTAACAATGACAAAAACGTTATGGATGGTTATCTGCCTTCATGCTGATGTCAATATTTCAGATGGCCATCTGTTTTCACATGGGTAGATGGTTATCTGCATTCACACTGGTAATATTCCAAATGAATATCTACTTTCCCACTGGTAGTATGATCTGCATTCCTGCTGGTAATATGGGTAGATCGTTATCTGCATTCACACTGGTAATATGGGAAGATGGTTATCTGCATTTATACTGGTAATATGGGAAGATGGTTATCTACATTCATATTGGTAACATGGGAAGATGGTTATCTCCATTCACACTGGTAATATGGGGGAGATGGTTATCTGCATTCACACTGGTAATATGGGGGAGATGGTTATCTGCATTCACACTGGTAATATAGGAAGATGGTTGTTCGCATTCATACTGGTAATATGGGAAGATGGTTATCTGCTTTCACATTGGTAATATGGGAAGATGGTTATCTGCATTCACACTGGTAATATGGGGAGATGATTAACTGCAATCACACTCATAATGTTTAAAATACTGTAGTTAACTGCATTCATTCACAGTGGTAGTATGGGGACCTGTATTCACACTGGCAATGTTGCAAACCTCTATCTGCATTCACACTGGCAATACTGTTGATGGTTATCTACATTCACACTGGCCATACTGTAGATGGTTATCTATATTCGCATTAGTATAATATTACCAATGGTTATTTGCATCACACTGGTTGCAAACGATCACCAGGATTTCACTTAGTAATATTACAATAGTTTAACTACATTCCAATAGGTCCACTGATTAATCTTAGATGAGATAGTATAAGATATACTCGAAGTATCAAAATGCACGCCATCATGTTGGGATTCAATATTTTGACATAATTATGTCATGATCAGGAATGAAAAATTATCCATATTTCCAAGCTTATATGTTTGTTTGTTATATGTTTATATGTTTGTTTGTGTTTGACCGATCAAAATATTACCCCTAGTAGGTAACATAGTTATGTATAAACTAAAGATCAAAGCATTCTTACCCTACTGATCAAAGCTACCTACAAAAACAAAAAAAGTTCCTTTGAAGCTTTAAGCCCATTGTTAAGCAAAGGGTGTAGCCTACACAGCAAATGTTTCTTTAAACAATAGGAGAGACCAGTTTTGGGAACTGTCTGTAATGTCAGTATTAGAAAATATTAAACCTAATTTATTACTTACATTACAGCCCACATTATCATTTTCAAATATACCTTGCAAACCTTAAAAACACATTGGAATGCCTCACAATTTTGTGCATGATCATTTATAACACTATCAGATCGTGAAGAACGTTCTTAAGCTGCAATGATGTAGCTTTAGCCTACAGTTAGTCAATGTAATGCTACAATGATATGTTATGGTATTTTAAAATGCTGTCACAGACAGACATTGGGATGCTGCACAAGTTAATCTTTTGACATCAGTCAATCAACATTTGCATAGCACCAAAATCACAGGCAGTGTTCATTGTTGCGAACTCTACATTACTAGCATTATTATTAATATGTTATTTGCTCATAATATTCAGTAATCCTAACTTCCTCAGATTCAGCCTTCAACAGCTGCATAAAAACATTAGACTTTATTTGTCAAACTTCCATTCCTTTTATAATTATAGGCATATGCCTAAAGCTGCTTACATTTTCGTGTTAACCCCAACATAACGTAACAGACACCCGCTCTAAGGGGATGGTACATGATACCGAGTAATGTGGATAAGGGAACATAAAGCCTAAATACAAATGTAAACATTTGTAAAGCAATACCCCATTCAGAGATGAGAATACATTAATTCGTACATTAGCGATGTATATTATTGCAGACGTTGCTAAATTGAAAATATTTTTTATCAGGTCGTTTACCTTCGGAGGTGTAGAAAAACATGCTCGCATTTCACATATGAGTCCTCAAACCAAAAAGACATGACTGTGCTTATTAAGCCCAGGGTGAATATTATCTAGGTTTTACAATTTTTATAAGAATGTTTATAAAAGGTATTTTTGTCCGTCAATTGCCCGCTGTCTATTAATTAAGGAGCAACGTAAAAAAAACTATAGATAATATTTTGTAATCTTCACATGACCTACTATTATTATCACAAGACCCTAATATTGTCATATGACCATATTTTGTGACATCATCAGTTCCTTAGAATGTTTGTTTGCTATTAGAGAGCATTTCAGAGGTAATGTGTAGTGACGGGCTGTGGGACTGAGTGACAGTAATCAGGTGTTTGGCGAGCAAGCAATCAATCTCTATAATTGCAGCATCTCAACATCCAACTTATATAGTCAACTGCTACAATTTTCATGCTACTTCGATAATCTATGCTTACCTATAACTCTCACATTATTTACTTATAACATATCCAACTTAATTGTACTTTATTCTGCAATATTTATGTTACATAATGATCTCTGCACATGTACAACATATCAAACTTGTATACTTCTGTTTTTGCTTTTTTTTTAATATCATAGGCACATTCCGCTAGATGGTCATGTAACGTATAGTGGGTATCAATTGTAAACATGCAGCGCGAGCAATGCTCGGTAATAGGAAAATGTGTGGATGATGTTGAATAATGTTGGTTGGAATTCCAGTAACTACACCAAATTGATTGTAAATTGAAATTGAGTGTTTTAGCATAACGGTTTGCTAATGTTCCAAAAGACACTGGCGCAAACATTATGATTTTTTTTTTTTTTTGAGAAATGCTAGGCCTAGGCCCCAGCATGTCTACAGCTGTTTAGGTAGGCCTATGCATGAGAGTCTTTGATCCGCAACGTGCCTTTAATTGCTAGTTATTTCTCACGTTAATGATGGGTGAATATTTTAGAAACCATAACATTACCCTTCTTCATACTTTAACATTGATCGCACAATAAATTCTCCATAGTTATACTCACTATATGTCATGTGACCGGCTGTAAACAAACCTTGCAGAACGTGTCTATTAAGTGCAAGTTTCACGTTCCCGCCCTCATCAAATTTCATAGCCGCATGGAAAAATTTACTATTTACCATTATTCTAAAATTATAATTTTTCTATAAAAAATTAAAATAATGACAATCTGAAAGTTTGTTGCCAAAGCCTAAGAGGTGGAAACATTAATGGCAGAATACATTACCAAAGATTCACTTTACTGCTTTTACAACGTTTATTATTTACACAAGGGAAATGCTCAGCAAGAAACTGAACTCCAACCTCAAAGTTGAAAAACGGAATTACTGTGCCAAACTCTTCTACCTGAATATGTGGTTTTTTTAGTAGAAAGTAAAAGTAATAATTATTTTAATTAATAGTCTACAAATAACACACGGCAGAGAAATAATCATCACAAAATGGTAAATTTGATATATATAGAAAGTGTTTATGATGGACCATGAACCACATTTATAAAAACTAGATTTCTTATGTCTATTCTATGTCTCTTTTATGTATTTCCTTCAGTGATAAAATGTAAGGCCTCAATGAAAGCAGGTAACAATCCCACATCATAATACATATTTTGAAGTACAAGATCTACATTTCAGCTTATTTTTCTGTGCTATAATTTTACGGTTTGTCTACGATCCATGCTAATTTGTCTCTTCATATCATTACAACTTCTACAACCTCTAGATTTTTTTTACTGTTTTTATTTTCATGTTTCTTTTACAAAAACGTGCATACATCACATTCACTGGCTGGATTTCTTGTGTGCGTGCCTCAGTTTAATCATTGTTCAACGAACCATGTCGGCTAGACATACATCTTTAGGAGGTAATCGCAAGCAGAATCATATTCATATGAAAGGAAATAACATAATACAAAGATAACTACAATCATTAATTTTTATCACTACATGTAAGTTCTATATACGAGTGCCTCATTTTGTTTGCTTTGTTATTTTTTTGCTGAAATCACTGAAAATTTGATAATAAAAATATCATTGCAAAGAAAATTGTTGACTCAAGCCTGTGGAAGTAGAAACGTATCAAGGAACAATGCTGGTAGCAAGGGTTTGCTGCTTTGGTGTTGTTTGCCACATTTTTTCAAGGTCATTTTTATTGTTTAAGCACAGAATGAGTTCAAATAAGCACAGAATGAGTTCAAAATACCACAGGAAACACTTGAAATATAATATAGGACCCTAGTCTAACCCTTGAAGATCAAGGTTTGGGATCTAATACAGGAAGGTCGGGAGCCTTATCCCGTTAGAATTGGGAACAAGCGCAGGAAAGCTTAGACCTATACCCTTAAAAAATGACTGGGAGTTGGCATGCAAACAGGTCAAGAACCTAAGCTATACAGGAAAAGCTGGGAGCTAATACAGGAAAGACAGGGACCTCAAACAGGAAGGGCTAGTACTGAGATTCAGTAATGTACACATACTAATTGCTGTCAACAAAGACAAAAGATAATAAGCCATACCATAGGCCTTCTACTCTATAACTGTTAAAATAATAATAGTAACATATTGCACGTTGCACGACCCCAGATTCTTTGCAAGGTCACTTACCCAATGTTCAAATGCTTTATTCATATCTAGGTTATTGTTCACTGGACAAGTAGTTTTCTTCTCTTTTTCTTTTGCACCAGGGTCACATTTAGATTTTGAGCGCCGTGATGACGGTGACGGTGGTGGTTTGTGATTTTGCATCCCTAGCATGGCGTCTGCGTTCAATGCTGAAAACATGTTGAATGCTTCAGAAATAAGCAAAACTTGTAACTACGATAAATTTATAATGTAATATGATCCAAGAAACGATTTAAAGAAGATAAAAATGGTCATCTCAATATTCCAAAAGAAAGTAGCCGTGACTGTAACGGAACTCATCAATATTTCATCGTAATTATTCGCCGATTGGAAATGCCTGGACAGCAATTTGAATTGTACACAATACCATGTAAAGATAAAAATGATATATTTCTCCTCGTTGCTTCATTTATCAATGGATTAGATCAGCGTGAATAACGAACAGACTGTTGTCATCTGAGCATGTGTGGTAGGAGATAGAAATCAATGATTGATTGGTAATAACAGTAATGGATCAAACCATACTCTCTTGAAACAAGCTTAGAAAGTCATTCTCCCTCGCAATTAATCAGCCTCTAAAATTATAATCTGAGGAAGTTGTATGTCAGGATGTTGTCCGTTATCGCAGGCATTCAGCAAACCCTCTTTACCACATGATGGTACTACCGCTGATAAATATATTCTACTTTCTTGACTGTTATGAATTTTAAAATAGTTTGTTGTAACTTGTGGTGAGCTGGAATGCTACCGTAGTTTACACAAACGGCAGGATATGTTAGAGAAGACGTTTGTATATGTTGAAGTGGCAGAATTGGACCAACACTTGGTCAATCCAAATGCTGTCAGCCGGAAATCTACCCACATCGGTTCTCTCAATGGAGGGAACTTCACCAGACCATACCATTATGCATCAGGGGGTGTTTCTAAAACATTACCACATATACTAATTTTGAAATCAATACAAGGCGGAAAAAGATTTATGTTTGACAGGTGCAGTATCTTTGATATCTTTAAATATTAGCATTGTGGATTAATGTGCAACAAAAGGTGTTCTAGATATATGATCATGATTGATCAACCCCCCTGGATGAAAAATAGACATGACCCAAAATCCACCTATTAGGTCTAATTTAATCAAGTGCCCAGGAGTGCACAATAACAAGGGAATTGTGAGATGTTCAATATATACCTCCTTCAACCTCTGTTATTAAATAATTGTGCACAGTGTGCGTCCAATAATTATCCAATAAATTTTATATCATTCATTGGTGATTAGGTTTCATCAACTGCTAATGTATTCATCATGTTTATGTTTCCAATTATGTGTTGTCATCATATCAGAGGACTGTTTCTATTTCAAAATGAAAACAAATTACCATCTTTTTCCTCAAATAATATTTAAGATGGAAATCTTTAGTAATCAAGACTATCAAATTTGATCTGTTTAAAATATAAATTCACATTTAAGAGGTTATGATAGTTATGTTTGGGGGAAAAAAACAGTATAAGGCCAAATAAATATACTTATTTAGCATCACAATATTCATTGCCAATATGTTATATACTATTGACTCAGATCGTCTGTCATGCACAACCTCTCACAAATACCTCAGCATAACTTTCCCTCATGATCTTTCATGGTTAGCACACGTTTCCACTGTCTCCACCAAATCGCTTCAGATTCTCGGTTTTATTAAATGCTTTGTTGCTTATAATGACCCCAAAATCCTCCTTTGCCTTTTCAATGCTCTCTGTAAGCCCATAATTGAGTACGCAGCTCCAGTATGGGTTCCCCATCAAATACAGCACATTTCTGCTATTAATAAGCCTCTGCACCTTGTCACCAAACTTTGTGTTAGAAAGAATTTACAGACTGACTTAATTTATTGAAATTATCTACTAGATCAGAGACTTATATATCATAGCATTATTTTTATCATTATCATCAAGTGTCTTTATAATTTTAATGATTTTAACATCTTTGATTTTATTGAGATTAATAACCGTAATCTCCATACTAAGATTTTTAAACATAAGTTTGCTAGGACAAATTCTTTTAAGAACTAGCTTTTTATCAATTTTCCTCGTTTGTGGCAATCTATATCCCCTGAAATAAGAATGCTTATTCTAGATAGTTTTAATTGTTTTAAAAATTCATTTTATAATCCTATATGTTCTCTGCAAATTGTTTAACTTGAATCTTATTATAATGTAAATTTTAATAACAATAGTCTATTGGTTATCTATGTGTATATTTTTATGTATAGCCACTTGATAGTGCTATTGCCCTTTTGGATATCATCAGGTAATGAACATCTTGTTTGTTGTATTTTTTTTGTCCTGCTTTTACCTGGATATTGAATTATGAATAAAAGTGAAAAATCACCACATCCACCTAAATTTTCAATTCAAAATAAAAGGCAGGAAATTTTTTAATTAAAAAAAAATGAATATTGTCCAAGAAATGGTAATCAAAATAAAATGTTTTCACCAGCCAGGTGTAATATTCATTGTAAGCCTATTGAAAATTATTAATTTTAACACTCTCTTTGTTTTGGAACAATTTCTTTGTTTTGACTAACTTTGTTCATAATGTTGAAAAATACAAAAATAGGATCATGCTTAGTGGGTGTGTGAGTTAGTAGCATGCAATCCAAGTTGTGGCATGGCCTGCTAAAATAGCATCTAATTCAACGAGGATTCGTTGATTACTAATACTTTGTAGATTGATTGTATAAAAAAATTGCCCTTCCCCACCTAAATTTTGTTGAGATGCGATGCTAAACAAGTTTTTTTTTTATTTGGCCTAATATATTTATAAATATTGAAATATTTAAAATGTAATGTTTTATAGCCAGACAGGCATAGGAATGGGTAATATAGATTTTTACAAATTAAATACTGTACTGAGGGAAAAGGGATATTGATACACACTATATTGAATTGTATTTAATTGATATTTTATTAGCCGTTCCCTACTGTTTTTTTTTTTTAAATATCCATTCCCTTTAATGTCTTAGAATATTAAATTGTAATATATAAGATATAAAATTTCTCCTCCCCTCCCTTCTCACAACCTCCCCATTTTCCCAAGTCTGGCTTTAAAGCTAAATAGCAATGATACAGTAAAAATTTATCAACAACAGTATTTCCACTATAAAGTGGGAGGCAGACTGAAAAGATGGGTTACCTTATAAACGATAACAACAATAATAGTGGACTTATTTGAGAATGCTTTGTGTAAGTATAGGCAGGATCATCCTAGACAAACTTGACCGAAGGCCCCGGTGATTACACCTGCCTACAACCCCAGGCTATTATTCCAGTCCCGGTCAAATAAATGTCCTAGTTCTATTGCATCACTATGAAAAGCTACAGTATGTAGAAAGGACCATATCACTCCATATACCATCAAACCTATCCTATGTCTGGATATGAAAACATATATAAAATCATCATTCTTGATCATTCAGGCTATGCATGAGGAAAGGTCACTAATACTTATCATACATAGAGCATGAAGTCAATTCTACTTGCTATCCATGCTAAGTCTGAGGATGAGGTCATTTCTACTTGTCATACAGGCCAGGGCATCTATATCCTTTCACTTGGCTTTATCACAGCTCTAGGCCATGATTATGCAAACTATGCTGGATAGATTGTCCGAATTCCATTTATAATCAAATTTGATATTTGATATAAACTATCATAGGTACTTTTTGATCTTTAGTTTACGAAACACATGTTTCGTTATTACTAATGTTATTAACATTTATCCACTTGTAATTAGTTATCTAAAGGCACTTAATTAGAAAATCTTTACAAGGTTATGAGCATGCTCTCGGATATTATACTGTAATTATAATGCCTAACGATGAGAAGAAACATCAACAATAGTATCTGAATATAAATTCAAAAAAAGAGTGGAAAATGGGAAGGAAAAATTAAAACCGAACTAAAGACCAAATTTCATCAGACGTATTAATACTCTCATGTAAAATTAGAGAAAACGGACTGCCAACGTATTGTGATGCCTTTACGTACAGATATCAGCCTGACTCTGGGAGTTCAGTGGATTTTCAAAGAAATATATGATTCTCTGCAGCAGCTAAAAAGATGGTTATGACCACATGAATTATGGACAAACATCTTTCCCCATAGAGGGCTCACTTTATGTTAATGGTTCAAATATAATGAAGTGTTTTGTTCTTCATTCTACAAAATGGCACAACAAATTACTGATTCCAGTGAGAATATCACAGTAAACCTCTTCTATTAAATTATTCATTTTGGAACAATTGCCTATGCAACACATAGTCAGAGCTTTTGCAGCGAGAGGGGGGAGCATTTAACAATTTTATAGTTAGTAATCAGCCTATCAGGTTCCCACATGTAGGAAAACAACATCAAGAGAGTAGGATCTAATAACTAGGATAATGAAGTGAAGGGACCTTGTTGGCATACTGAGCTATATAAAACCAATCTATTATTAATATTGGTGAATCAAACTACTGATCTAAAAGGTAAACCAAGGCATGGCCAAGGTAGTACTTGAGTTTCCATTCACTGTCTAATGTTTTTCCTAATAGTAGCCAGACTATAGAGGGCTAATATCTTTTTGTCTCATAACAGCCAGTCAATAGAGGGCTCACATCATAAACCTATCATGCCAAATTTATATTAATAGTATATCCTTCTATTTTGATTGGTTTTGAGAAATAATCTCTTCCATCTTTTATAACTCCTCTACCTAATACATATTAATAACATAAATTAATTAACATTGATTAATTACCCAAAATTTCAATATAAATTTTTCAGTCAACAAGTTGTCGTAATCTTGAAGGCTCCGATGAGGGCAGTATAATTGAGGCAGTAGATTTAAAGAAGATCTATTAATCAATTAGCAAGTGTTTCTAGGGCTCCTCATGAGGGCAGTATAATAAAGGCAGTAGATCTAAAAACAAGATCTATTATTCAATTAGCCGAGTGTTTCTAGAGCTCCTAATCGGAACTAAAAATCACAAATACAATATCATGCAGTCAATTTACCATCTCAATAATCCCATGACCATACTACAATACAAGCCAAGGTATCTAAATCTGGCTGGAAGTGGACAGCATGCTCGAACTCCCAACCACTAGGTTGAAAACCTAAACACACAACTGGCTTCCTCAAACTTGCAAGATAAATTCCTGATATATTCAAAATATCAGTTATTTTTTCCTTTGATGTCAATGAAATTTCTAAAGACAAGACTCACCCATTCCATCCGATGAATCAATCACGCAATACAATAAATGCAATCTATCAACTGATCAGTTATTATAAATATCAATCTACAAAATGATCACTTGTTTTTATGGATATGAGATAAATTCTTGATACATTCAAAAGACTTAAGATAGCATAATACATATTCCAAGTATCGAAATGCATGCCATCGTGTCGGGATCCAATATTTCGACATTAATTATGTCATCATCAGGAATGATTACTATTTTTTCATTATAATCACAGACAACTAAGAAATCAATCAATCAAATAGATCAATCAACTGACAACCTATTCCATTAATCTAGCAAATGATTAACTGATTGATCAATATCTGTCTCTTATACACATCTAGATGTGTATAAGAGACAGCTAATACAGCAGTGCAATTCAATACAGATACAGTATACGAGACAAAAAAGAAAAAAAAAAAGACACCATCCATCAATAATAATAGTGTATTCATACAGAAGGCCTATATGTTGCCCAAGCCTATACTGCACAAGCCTATACTTTATACAGTTTAACTCGGGCCTAGGCCTAGATGTTGGCGAAATTGTTAAAGAAAGTGCCCTAGAAAAATAATAATAAATAAATATACGCAGTTTTTACGTCAAAGCAAAATATTTAGTAAAATAAAAGTTGCTTGAGAAGTGTTAAGTGATTGTTTTCAATAAAGTAACTAGGATCTGGCACAATTAGATGATAAGTTTGATGGCAATTAGCGTTTTTTGTTGTAAAAAGTGACTTGTTAGAAGGATTATGCAAAAATTAATTAATGGATTACTATTAGTGGAAGAGACGACAAAATGTTTGAATAAAAGAAAACAAGGTCAAGGTCAAAGACTCCTTGCAAAAATTATTTTGAGAGAATTCAGAAAATTGTAAACAAATAACTATGAAAACATTGTAACTAAAACTTTTAGATATCATAGAAATAGCTGTTTTCATTACTATCATTTATTTTTTTAATTGATTCGCATCCAACAGCGAGTAACTCCCGAATTTCAAGGATGGATGATGCGTTATAAACAAAGTCTGTTTATGAGGGCTGGGGAGTGGAAAAAGTCCTGCTGTCATAGGAATTGAACCCAGGATCCTTGGATTAGAAGGCAAGCATCTTAACCACTCCACTATAGTATTTAACTTCACTCATTTCTAGCACGTTATCTTTCAAAAAATTCGTAATTCACATTTACTTGCCAAAGCGAAAGTAAGTGCGTCTACATAACAACACAAACGGTAGGGGATTCTTTTTAAAGACATACCACCTGAAGGTAAAATCTGGAAAAACGCTAAAAAAATTACATCAATACAATGAATTGCTCATTTAAAAAGATCAAATAATCAGATTTCAACGAGACATAGATAGAAATAATTAACTTTCCCTTCATTGAAGTAACAGTAACACTTGCACAATTGACAAACATTTCTTTTAATATTCTAATAACAGAAAGCTATTAACTTAGTTTTTTATTCAAGGGTGGTTTACCTTTAAATAAGCAAATCAATTTTTCTTCATGACTGAAGTTTCAACTTACCGGAGGAGGTTGGATCATCATGACTGAAGTCAGTTAAATGCTTTGTATTTGGGTCACTATAGAAACTTGTAAATTTGCTGCTTGTGACAGCCGCTAGCACAGCTCCCTGTAAATACAAGAAAGCTTTTCATCATTTATACATAAAATATATACTCTAAACCAAATTTAAAACTGATGATGGTTGTAAAGGCAAGCGTAATGTAACATTGTGGTGATGAGGTAAATGGCGATTAAAGATGACTCGAGTGCTCAAGCGGTAAGGCAGAGGCGCTGCTAACTACAGCCTTAACATCGGCGATGGTTCGAGCCACTTCTTGTCCAGGATTCAGTTGGTTGAACCAAGTCTTTTCGGTTAAGGACTTAAGCTTTGTCTACACTGTCAAATTTCATCAAAAAAGCGTCACATAAAATGTGATGGAACATGGAGTTGAACATGTCCAACTTTTTTTGATACAATTTGATAATATGTAATATGACGTCATCATACCCATATATGGGCACATCACATAAAATTTGATAGTGTAGACAAAGCTTTAAAATGGCTTCTGGCTTGAGTGCACTTTAAAGAACACATTCCGTCTTTTGGAAGAGTAGGGGGTTACTTTGATGCTGTGGTTCATTTCAGCCTCTGCCGTTGTGGAATGATGTGAACACAGAAGCGCCTCTTTACAACGACTAGGTTGTCCTGGAACAACTTACATATGCCATTCAGTACAATGATGCTGTGAGTTATGGATTATTATCCTACCTTTAAAAGAAAAGGTGTTGATGATTTGATGGTGTCAACAGGTCTTTTTTTAATTTGTTACAATATTTGGTTAGCTTATTCTTGGGAAAAAGGTCTCTGGTTAGTTTAAATTGACTCTAAGATGTTTGAAACACTGGACCACTGTGTGAGCACTACGCAAGGGGCCTATGCACAGTTATGGATAATGATGATATTATGATGACAAAGACAATGATGATATCATGACGACGATAATGATGATACTAATATTATTTACTTCATCATCACTTTACACATGTGTCATTATGAGGTGTTGGGAGTCAAAATGTAGTATTCAACAGACTTTAACCCAAGACTCTTGGATTGGAAGACGAGCATCTTAATCACAAGGTGTTCATCGTAGTCTACAATACCGCCATCATCATTATCACCATTATTACGTTGAGTTAAGGTATATTTTCACGATGTTGGAAGTAGTCATTCGTCTGTAATGCATACCTTAAGCTTCCTCCTGGCATTGAATTTCTTAAGTTCCTCAACAGTCTCATGCAGATGAATCTTAGGAGCAGTTCTGTCGCGTTCCTACAAAACAATACAAATTTGGATCAATTACTAAGATTTCCTGCCAACCCTAAATATTTATTAGTCTTACTTCTCGCAGGGCTTATAATAATACATGGTAGTATTAATGGTTATGAACAGGTAGTTAGTAATATGTAAAATGACTACATCTATATTCATGCACATGCTTGAAGGAATAGGAAATGAGGTAACTCATATTATAAAAAATAAAAATTAGTATGTTATAAGTTTGATATATAGTGTGGCAGACCCAAATATTTATGTAGCATATAATATTACTTCAGCTTTGTGTGCTACTGAAGTAATTGTTTAAAATCTTTTGGACTGCAGCTGTAGCATGGTTGTTAGATGATTGCCTTTTAATTCCAGGGTCCTGGTTCAAATCCGATTACTAAAACAGGTTCACTCTCTAATCCGGTTACTTTAGCGGATTCACTCTCTAATAGTTACTCGAAGAGGTTAACTCTCTAATCCAGTTACTAGAACAAGTTCCTTTTCATTATACTTAAAGACTAAAAAATAAAATCATTCCATTCTGAAATTGGCAAGTTACTCGCTGTTAGATGTGAAAAAAAAATTTAATTGAATTTATTAATATTACTATTTTAAAAATTATTATTTTCAATAATTATTTAAGTTAATATAATTAGCATTATACATTCATAATTGTTAACAATTATAATAATTTTCATTATTATATTAGTACTTTAAATTAATTTATTCAGGTCAGAAATGTTTAGTGTTTTATGTTTTACAAATATTTTTTTTTTTTTTTTTTTTTTTTTTTCATTCCAAATTTAGAATTCTGAACTAGAAATTATGGCTGGGTCCCTGAGAACCTGCGGTGGCCATATTATGATGCCAGTAGTATATCTCCTCTCACCTAACTCTCATGCGGGTTAATTGAGGAGACGAGCAATCAATTCCAACTAAAACCTGACTTAAACACAGGAAGCAGAACATTACCTCTTGGCAAAAACCATTAATTACTATAAATGCGCTATTTCATAACTAATCACAGGATGAACAGATATAGATGTTTACATTTTAAACAAGCATAACAAAATAAAATGCGGGCTCAAGAAAAATAGGTCTGCCACTTGAAAAACCGAAATGGTTATAACCAAGGATGGGTTTGCAATGATTGAAATGGTTTCATCCTACCTTACACGACCCTCATCCCTAATTTCACCTCGATTAGATCGACCGGAACTCTACAAATTTGGGATTAGATTGTGTATTAAGTGTACTTTATGAGTGATTCAAAGGGGGGATGAGTGAAGAGTGTGTACTCACACTTACCCTCAACCAGGGGTGATCAAGGACCTGTTCCACTGTGATACGTTGGTTTGGGTCGATTTGCAGCATCTTGGTAAGCAAGTCTTTGGCACTGTCTGAGATGTTTTCCCACTGCCTTGGTTTCATCTGTAGAAATACCATCAAAATATTAACAAGAGTAGTTAGAGTAAATGTGTAGCTAGTAAAACTGAATAAACTATATTTCACTTAGCATTTTCAGATGATTAGTGAAGGTGCACTGTGACCCTAAAAGTAATGATAGACAAATACCGGGTAAGTATATACACTTCGTACACTTTATTGGTTTACGAACACAAGATCATTGACATATGTGAGCTGTCGTGGGAAAATGAGTCTTGTGGTATGAAGAAATGAAAAATGAGTTAATGATATATTTAGATAGATGAATATGCAAGCTGTCTTTAAATCATGTTCCTATGTTAAAACATATTTTGCCTCTGATGATAAGCAACTGATAAATTTTATGTTGGTTTTCCTATCGACTTTGAAAAAAAGCTTTACAAAATGTGCCTCAAAAACATGTATACCTTAGGTAACTCAATTCGGAACTTTCGCTACTATGAAATATACATACTAAGCTTATCAGAAAAATTGAAAAACAAATTTTTGTCAAAGTATCACTTCAGATATACTTTCTTGAATATATGAAATTGACCTGGCATACCACAAGAGTCATTTTGTAACGACAGCTCACATATTTTCCGTATTGTGTTGGATGCCATGCAGAATAAAATTTTCTCCTATAAACCATGCTATGTACAAGTTATTGTGTACGCCATTTTCTATCGATAAATTTTGGACAAAAAGACAAATATAGTCTAAATTATAGATCCTTAAAATATAACCAGGCATGTGTTGTTGGGCTAATTTAAGTCACAGTCTGTCCATCTACATACCTATCTGTCTCATGTTCATGATGCTTCATAATACTATTGATACTCAAAATTATGACACTGAAAATTTGAAGTACTATCCTGTATATAGCGAAGCCATACAGTGTGCATCATCTTGATGGTCAAATCAAGCAGTATATCCTTTGTCTCTATTCATTCCTGTCAGTCTCTCTGTTCTATAAAACTACCTCTGTGCTTATCTGTCCATTTATCTGCCTGCGAGTCCATCTAGACTATCTGCCTATCTTAGAGCCCAATTAAACATAACTATGACTAACTATGACTGACTTAAAACGACTGTTACGTTCGCGGTTGGTATTTGAAGTCGACTCAGGGTCGCACTGCGAACGTTCACACTTTTTCCTTTGCGCTAGGTTTTTGCGTGAAATGTTATGGTATAAGATGTCAAGGTTAAATAAATAAGGTTGACATAGATAAATAAATAATAATAATTTTTATAATAATAAAACAAATAAATAAGGTTTTTTTTAATAAATAAATAAGGTTAATGTTATGGTATAAGATGTCAAGGTTAAATAAAAAAATAAATAAGGTTGACCGCTACAAAGCGACATTGGCAACCCAGGTTCGGTTTACGTTCAGATAGGAAGATGAGTCAAGCAGACTTTAAAATCAGACTAAATTTAGGTTGGTTCTGGGCCCTGAGGCGTAGTAGTGTGATTGGGCTCTTAGATGAGGATAGTAATAGTAATGATTATCATAATGAACAAGGCAATGTAAATATTGTAGCAAAGCCTTACATTGTACCGTCCTTTGATGATCATATCAAAGAGTCTTTCTTTTGTACCAAAAAATGGCAGACTACCACTCAGAAGAATGTACATCATCACACCGCAGCCCCAGATATCCACCGGTTTCCCATATGGCTGGCGCTTCACCACTTCCGGGGCCATGAAATGCGGCGTTCCAATACGACCTAAAAAAAAAACAAACACACAAGTAAAGCATATAAATGACTGGTAATCACTTTAACATTTTGATACAAACAGTGGGGTGCCAGCGATTGATGGAACAGACATATGTAACAGGCAGGTATACAAAAGCATTCATACATAAACAAATTTTTAAAAAATATATAAATTAAATAAACAACATTGAAAGCATTGAGTGCTCACTTAAATCAACTTCAGGAGCAATTTAAACCTATTAATATCCCGCTTAATTTGATTACCCTTTCAGCCAATTATTTAGTACGGAACTTAATGCTTCATAAACTAAGTCTCATTAGGAGGGTTGGGAAATAAGTTGTTTAAGCGATTATTAAAAAAGCTCGGCTTCTACAGGACTTGTAACCTGGACCCTGGAATTAAAGGGCAAGCAACTTAACCACCACGCCACAGCGCCGCTATGATATTAAATAATAAACAAATAACAACATACAGCTACCTTGTGACAATAAACATTTCACTATTATTAACAAATTTATCAAAAATACACATATTAGCAAAGATGAACCTTAAATAAAAATCACACATAGATGAAAAAAAAAAAAAACTATTTTAGCATATGATTTTAAATCTTTGTAGCTTTGGATATCTCTGATACCATCCTCAACAAAATGATTAAATTTGTCATTCAATATACATCATGCTCTTTGTTTTAACAATATCTTGATTTCAATCTACTCCCAGACCATGTAGATAAATTTAATTCATACCTGTAAGCTAATCTCTAAAGCCTTGGCATTACTAACATATTTTAGCTTGTCAAGTTCAACAATGTTTGATCAGAAATGGAAACACAAAATGTGTTTGATAAGATATCTAACACTGACCAAAAATTTCTCTGCTAAGTTTGACAAACAAAAATATAAGAAGTATTACACTCAGTTTTAGATGTATTTCAACATTGCTTTTTTGATGTACAAGCTGACTCAATTATTAATAAATAATTTCTAAGATTAGTTGATTGTAATGATGTGACAGTGTATGACTACATTGATTGGTGTTACTGTAATATATTGTGTATATTATATTGACAACTGTTTAGTTAGTAAAATAACAATTGTGTTATAAATTTAATTTCTGCACACTTCTAATTAAGACTCCCAACCAATGTTAAAGGACCATCAACCATATATATATTGGGGGGTCAAATTCATTTATAAATTCAAATTTGAAATGTTAATGAATATTTATAATACTTTTGTTGGTAGTCATGGTGAGGGTGGTGATGATGATGACGATGATGATGATGATGATAGTGAAGATAATAATGAAAATAACGATGAAGATGATATTAATAATTAATTATTGATATTAATAACAATGATGATTGTGGTGGTAGTGAAGATGATAATGATGATAATTAATGATAATATGACATTGGTGATGATTATAATCAGATAAAATTAACATATAATTAACAGATTGGGAAAATGATGTCGATAATTCTGAAAAAAATGATGATGATGATTACATGTGAATCAGATAATTTATAAAATGAATGATCACTGTGGGATGTTATGGTACTTTTGTCTTGTAACATCTACACCACATTTCATTAAGATGCCAATTCGTTTGAGACTTGAGCAATAAAAACACTGCAGTACTTAATTGCTAACTTTGTATGAACAATAGCGCTTTGACATCAACATTCCATCACACGACAAACAACGGTGCAATGGGATTTCTCCCTAATGGACAGAGAGCAGTGACGTATCTACGGGGGTGGGCGGGGACGTACACTCTCCTCCTAGAAAAAGCTTGCGCCGCCTCCACAATTATCCCTGAATGGAAATTTTCAAAGCAAAAAAATCTAGTAAAGATTAGTTAAGAACTCAACTCATTTTGGTAGCTAGCATCTCCTCAATCGAGCATGGAACCCTCCCATCTCAAATTTGCACCGCCCCTTCCAATTAGCTTCCCATTTCAAGACGCCCAGATACGCCACTGACAGGCAGATTTCTGGCCATCAATCCATGATCTATCCATCTTCTCTCTCTCACTCAATACAAACACATTATCACTATATACTGTACAAAGTGATTTGAAATGAATTGCGAGGGCAAAATTTTCAAGTGGTGAAGAACTGACCCGAGATGGAAACTGCACCATGATAGCAATAAATGAAGAAGCAAATACACATAAAAGCTAGTAAACACCGTAAATAATTCAATCATTAGAAAATGTTAGTAAACAGAGAGTAAATACTTTATTTATATATAATTATAGGAAAACAAATTTTTATCAAAAATTCAACAGTTAGAAAATGTTAGTAAATAGACTGTAAATAACTCATTTATGTACTAATTTTAGGGAAATACTGTTTATATAGTTTATTAAAAGTTAGAAAATGTTAGTAAGCAGAATAAATAATTAATTTATAAAGTAATTTTTAGGAAATATAGTTTTATTAAAAATGTGTGACATATTAAACGTTAAAAATTGTCATAATAATGCTACTCTCATTATATACAATAAACTCATATTAATTGAAAAGTCTGTGACGACCCAAAGAGACTTCACTTCTAAAACGGGCATAAATATTACCTTTCCTATGTATACATTTGCTAATATCAATCTAAATGATTTCTCAAAGTATTTTCCAGTAGAAAAGATTTATCTGTTTATCATACAATAACTTATTTGATCATTTGAAAAAACTAATATATAATATATTAGGTGGTTTAATAAGCCTATTCCTGCACTAGCATAGTATTATCACTATTATAATCATAAAGAATTGCATCTACGTTCACATCAGAGTTTACAAAGTGCTTAATAAGACAGTAATTAATTATGAATTTTTTGTTAAGGTATTATAAGGCTTACCTCCAGCTATTAAACCAGACTCAGGAAGCTGAATTGCAATACCAAAGCCTCCTAGTTTTACTGGCGCAGAATTCTCCTTTGTAGCTAACAAAACACAATGTGGCTAAAGCAATACAAAGAAAAAAACTGATAAAATATGCACATATGTTATCATTATGAACATAGATGAGAGAAAATGTTAAGATCAAAGAAAAACAACAACATTCTAAAAGCCAACGCAGGCAGCATCGTACAACACTTGCTTGAAGCAATTTATTCTCAAGGACAGACTTTACTTCGTCATAAGACTATTAAACATTTAATATTCTACGACATTCCTCAACGCAGACCTACTGCATCGGCACACAGACCAGACAAAACAAAACATTGTGTCGGCCTGTGTCGTAGGACACTGTCTAAGTCGGCACTGATGTGTAATAATAATAATAACAATAATAATAATTTGCAATTTGTATTTGTAATGACTTTTATAATATTTAGTTGTTTTTGTTCATTCATTCACTCGCTCACTTGTTCACTGGACTCTATTCACAATGAATCCATCCATACTTATTTGAGCCATCCATTTATCAATCTGTTGGTCCATCAGTTGGCCACTTGGTCAATACGTTGGTGAATGGGTTGGTCTATCGGTCAATTAATCTGCCCATCCATAGGTATGTATGACCGTCCATTTATTATAGTTTACAAAAAATTAATATAAATCATACTATATACCTTTATATCTCTATGTATTATATCATTCTCATGACAATATTTCAGAGCTTCCAAAATTTGACGAAGATAGTGGCTGAGGGGAAAAAAAGAAATTCAATCATAATTAGCATTATAATAAACATTTATTATAATAATTTTTTTATACATTTGCTACAACAAAGGATCAAAATAAGACCTCTCAAATGTGGCATCACAAAAGAATGTGGTAAACTTTAGTAGGGAACACAATGAGCTGACAGTCATTATCGACCAACAGCGTCAGGTCATCGAGTGCTCATAAAAAAATGGTTTTGTTGGCTGGCAGTTATACGACTGCCGCACAACGCAGTGTTTTAGTTCACTTTTGAAGTGTAGCAAATTATAGTAGCAAAACAAGCATGAAACAGGCACAATTTTATAAACAGAATCAGTGGTAAACAAACTGAAGTTAAAGTGGTTTTTTTATATTCATTATATACATCAAATGAAATAAAATATTTACAATCTAAATCTTTTAAGTTTGGAGGTTTAAGAGATCCCAAAATAATTTCCTGAAATGTAAATGTAACTTGATTTTTTAAAATTTTAATAATATCTGTCTCAGCAGGCAATGCGTGATCATCTATGATATTTAATCAGCCCTCATCCATTCACGTCACCTTCTAATTAGATAGCTTTAATTCACGAATATTTCCTAAGACCGACTGAAAAGTTGAAGGCATTGTATGTCAGAACTAATCTACCTGTGGCTTATTTCAAATTATATTAATTCTGAGAAATATTATAGGATAGACAGATTAACTTCACAGCAAAATCTAATTTACATCAAAAGCAAATGGATCTGAGCTGGGCGTAAACATTAAAGGCAATGTAAAGTAAGAATTTATCTCTGGTTTATTATAAAACTATAATTAACTCAAACAATATATGGGAGTGATAATCTTTATTACCAAGTTCAAGTGGAACAGTGGTATTGCACTGGGCTTCCAATCAAAAGATGGGATTCGGACTTAAGATTGGCTAATTATTATTAGGTAATACGCTTTATCTTTATCCTATGGAGTGAATATATAATTATTTTGGTAGGTTTTATTGCAAATGATTATCTAGTTGTACATTTGTATGAAAAAAACAACAGCGGAGCTTTTGTTAGAGCAGGTTTTATCTTGTATTGTTTGTTAGAAAAGCTTACTAAGCTGTTTTAAATCTTTTAGTGTTTTGTAATTCAGTACAACATTTTGTTATTAAAACCTTCAAATGTATTTTTACATGTCTTAATGTTCTTTCGTATGTAATTTCAATATAAGATACATCATAACGATACCTACCTGCTTTTATCAACTATAGTGTTATTGTATGTTTCTGTTAATAAGCCTTTAAAGTTATATTTTAATCAGTCTTCATACAGATTTCTTCTTATATCAATTTACAATACTACAAATAATATATATTACGACAGCAATTATTTTTATATTAAATATTATTAATTAAATTTTAATTAAAATATTTTGTGTGTAACCTTGTTATAGTATTTACTACTTTACATAATGAAACCAGCCATTTTTTATAATCGTAGGGCTTACTATTTATATACTAGAGTATCACATACCACAGCTGTTTCTTTACATTAGTGCAAATATAATTTTACATAAAATCAACTTAATACTTCTTTCTACAGTATTAGTATTAGATTACCGCTTAATATTACACTGTTATTTATCTTATTGAAATTATATCAGATATCCTATATTTGATACAACTGAATGCGAGACAACTTGTAATGTCTCTCTTTCGGCCCAAACATATAAATGTTCAATGTTGAGTACACACTCTTGAATACACAAACCCACTCACCCTCCTCCACACATGTGTACACAAACCTGTACACACCCACACCCACACTCACAACCAATACCCACTGGCACTAAGTAGCATACTTGTAATTTGTCAACACTCATGAAAACTGCAAATATATCAATTTTAATAACAATAAATAGAAAAGAATATATTTTGACATCAAGGTGGATAAAAGTATCGTTTACATTTTAATCACTAACAACCACTAACATGCCACTTTACATACAAGCGAAAAATGATTTAGAGCCAATCAAATTTTCTTTGACAATTACCTTTTATTACTATTGTTAGCAGTGACATTACATGTTTTAAACCACAGTGGATTAATTATTATATTTGTTTATATTTAGTGCAAACACTGAAAACTCATCCACAAATTATTTTCAAAACAGCTGGCTCTTGTGAAAAATTGTGGCACGTATATGCATTTCATGAAAGATGCATAAGAACTTTATTTCCAATTTGTAATAAGTGTCTCTCTTGAACAATCGATTATTTGAAATAAGTGCCGCGCTCTATCACAAGTTTGATCATTTAAGGCACAAACCTAATAAGGATCATCACTCTATAAACATAAAAAGAAAACATTAAAATTATATTGTTAAATATTAAATAGGTTTTAATCCCATCTCAGTATAGTTTAAAAGGGTTTAATTTCAAACGATTAAATTATATTACACTACGGTTATATTAATACAGTAACTTAAACGTTTATGAAAAAATAAAATAATTAAAAATGCTTTTGTTAAAATTGAATGTTTCAAATTTGGCCTTAATCGATAGGATTTTTGTATTATACATTAGTCTGTAAATCACTGAAAACTGAATTTCTTTTACCTGTGCTTTATTTGGAAGGAATAGAAACATTTATATATTATTTTATGTTCAAATTTATATTATTGGGAGTTTTTTTCTTTGTTTTTTGGTGGGAGTTTTTTCAATTTCTGTTCATCAGCCGAAATATTAATTTTAAGACCGAGTAATTTTAATTCACAAAACCTCCGCAACTTACACCCAGTGTAAGCCTAGTTAGTGTCTTCTGTCAGTAGATGAAATGAAGTGAAGTTTTTACTAATTAGCCTAAACAATATCTCATAGTGCATGTCTATTTATAGCATAAAAAAGATCAATGAGGTACATTAATTGTTCTCTTTGTAGAAGGGCAATACTATTATCATTAACAGGTACAATAACGGTCTATTTATAGCATGAAAAACATTAATGAAGCATACTATTCTTTTCTCCTTGTAGAAGGGCAAGAATTACCATTATCATTAACAGACGTGATGAAGGTTAATGTGGGTAAATGCACTGTATAACCATTGTCATGTTTTTTATAGAATTCGAACTGCGGGCATCAGTTTCAATGTTACTGATACTGCAGGAGCAAATATCTTAATTACATTAATACTTTGTTAAGGGGCAAGTGCATCAAGGTGAATAGTGTAGTCTGTTCAAAATTTATCATCTAATTCGTATCTTTACAATCACTATCATCATTATTTATTGCCGTACTACCATATTGTAATAGATAATAATTATTATAATTCATTTGTCTATTTATATATAAATTATACTTAGTTGTAAAAAAAAAATTTAATGGATACTCAAAGCCTAAAAATTACATATCTTCAGGTAACACAAACTGTAAAAATTAGATTTAATGTTTCAACACCACCCTTCAACCCCAACTCTTGATTGGAAACGAAATGCCTCACCACTGCACCATCTGCTACTTATGGGAACGGGGGTCTGAACATTTTCGGCGGAGAATAGTAAGGTCAAGAACTTCGCTGTTGGATTTCTGGTGATAAGCTCCTCGTGCCTACAAAAACCGGGTGAACTTGAGCAGTTTTAGAATGTATTATAACCAAAAAAAAATTTTTTTTGTCAGAGTTGTTGCTGAAGAGGGAGTGCGGGGCTTGGCATGTCTAATTAATCGCACTTCCCAGCTTGTGTTGCCTCAAACAATCAATGGCATAATTGATGTTCAACCTTACTGGTGCCTTACCTGGAAACTGCCTCACTGTAGACAAATCCTGAATTGGCTCTTTTTACAATTTCAAAGCATAGATCTGCACCATCCATACTGCAAAGAAAAACAAGTTGAAAAATCAATTCTTTTATTATATTTATTCATACTTTATCCTGTACATAAATTTGACAAGCACATTAGTCTTGTGTCGAGTGGCCGAGTGGCCGAGCGGTAATCAGGGGCACCGCTAGCTACAGCCTTAACATCGATGCTGGTTCCAGCCGCTCCTCACACATGGTTCGGTTGGTAGAACCAAGTCTTCTCGAATAAGGACTTAAAATGTCCAGTCCAGTGTATACATCTGGCTGGTGTGCACTTTAAAGAACCTATTGCATCTTTCGGAAGAGTAAGGGGTTACTCCGATGTTATGGTTCATTTCAGCCCTGTCATTGTGGAAAGATGTGAACATGTATCTACCAAGAAGCGCCTCTTTACGGCTGCTAGGTAGTCATGGACCACGCCCATACGCAATTCAGCACAATGACGCTGCGAGTTATGGGTTTTATTCTCCTACCTTTACCTTTACCTTTACAATAATTTCTCCTTGGGGATCAATAAATTTTTTTTCCTATTATCTTATTGTTAAACACCATGAATTTTTAACAAAAAAAATCCTTAACAATTTACATTTAATTTTCAAGGATCATTAACTTTCATGAAAATTAATTTGAAATATATTAGGTTCACAGATCTGGATCTGGATCAGAAAAGCTTGGTTTTTCCATACAATCGCTACACACTATACCAACAGCTTTCAGTATATACATTACATTATAAAATAGACATCGTAGTCATAGGACAGCATTATCACCATATCAGGATGTTTACATTTTAAGTAGGGATTAACACAAACTCAATACTATAATGTAAAAAATGTGTCAGTAACATAATACATTGCAAGATTACTAAGGTTCATCATTATTATAAATTTAAGCAATGTCATAATTAACCAATATTGTGGATCTAAGATGATATTTACAAGTACTGTGGCAAAATTAAATAGGAAAATCAAGTGAAAAGAGTAAGCTTTAGGCCCTGTAGTTCACCATAATAGGTTCTCTAGTGTATTCCTTTAATTGCTTACTTAACACAGCTGTACCTAAACAGTTTTGCTATGTTTTTCCGCTTCAAATGTCACATTAAATGTCAGCGAATTTATAAATTTCTGTATCATTAAACTTGATGGGTAAAACAAATGTGATATTTGAAGATTTTTTTTTCTGGACTTGATTGAAAGATTTTCAAGATGTTTGAAATGTCATTGAGTCAAAGGTAATAGATAAATAAAATATGATTGTATGGTTTGGTGATTCAATACCTGCCATCCACATACATTGTTCAGGGGTCAAATCATTAATATGGAAAATTAGAATCAACTTCATTTCCTACATCATGTGCCTCAGTGGGTTAAATCAAGATTTGTTTTCAAAATGCTTTTTTTCTAGTTTAAGTATATACTTAAAACTCAACAGTCCTGAATTAAAATCTATGGATGCATCAATTTTTTTTTAATCGACAATGTATGCGAACAGATAAAAAAGTAATGTGATAATTATATCTCAACATACAGTACATAGCTCTGGAGTCAGCTACATATAGTTGTAGCGTATTGCACAAAATATGTCAAAGGTCAAAATTTTTTTTTACTACTAAAACGTTGAGGGGATTACTTTTAATTTGCACAGATAATTCACTATTATTTTAATTTATTATTTAGTAATACTGCAGTTCATCTCATAGAAGACCAACCACCCCCCTCCCCTAAACACAAAACTTGGCAAATTTTTAGGGGCGAGCTGACTGTATACCCAAAAATTCATTGGCAATTGTTCAGCTGTGTGCACAATTCAAAGCCAACAATAGATGTTGATTAAAAATGCTTTCTATGACAAATAAACAATAATCTGAATTTGAAGAGTTAGTATAAGATCTAAATATAATAACAATATTAATACTACTAATAATATTAATAACAAGAAAAATAATAATAATAATAATGATAATAATAATAATATTAATAATACTAATACTAATACTAATAATAATAATTTTAAAAGGATTCATCCACCAATAAACAAGTACACTTTAATATGAAAAGACGAAAAATAAGTACATAGAAAATACAAGGCTTCGTGCAAGTTAAAATATCCTGCAAACTAAAATTAATTTGTTCACGTCTCCACAGTTAATTAAAAAAAAGAAAAAAAGTAATGAATTTACCATATTTTATCGACCAAAATATTGCTATTTAACATGTGATATATATTTCAAACAACATCTTTAAATTATTTTTTATTACATATTATTTTTCACCCTCACCATTTACTTTTTTAAACCGTGCCACATCATCATGCAGACACTTATGGTGATAGAATTTGATTTAAGAGACAGTTTTAGCGAGGTAGAAATTTAAATATCGCATGTCCTAGATCATATTGTGAAGAACTTAGTATGCTTTATGGATGACTCGACTACGAGGTGTCTAACTTTAAGCTGACAATCACTCACTTTAACATTATTCTCTGGAGTGTTAACACTGTCACAAATTAGATGTTAATGCATGTATATTATAACATAGTACCAAGTACTAGGCCTTGGATGCATTATATGATATGATATTTTTGATGGGGAGAAGATCACCAAGTTGTGTAGTTAGTATTCTATAATTACAATATGTTGTAACTTAATGTTGTGAATGGAAACCAACAAGTTGTGGGCCTAGTGCTTTCCAGTGGATTCCACCTAAACTGTTGTTCCTGTGATAGGCGCTATAGAAAACTACCACATTGTGAATTTTGGGCCTAGAAGATATTGTTGAATGGGAAAAGAACCAAGTAATGTAAACATGTCCTAGAAGAATGAATTATGAAGCAAGTGGGAAATCTATGAATATAATTTACTATACATGAAAGATATTATTTAAATATGATAATTTGTATATTTCCAATTAAAAAGTTAGTTTAAAAGGATAAACAAGTTAATGGTTATGAGTTTATGTTCTTTGAAAATAGGAAAAATTTTTATTTTTAATTTAGCATTTGCAATATTATGATTTATTGGAACATATGTGCCATAAAGGTATAATTTCAATAATTATAAATTATTTATATTAATGTTAAAATTAGATTCAAATAATCAACATTATTTGCGATTATCAAGTTATTGATAAATATAATAGAAATATAAATTACAGATATTAAGATTACCACAGCTCACTGTGTGTGCTCACCAGTAAAACACTAAAAATCTTTCAGAATTGGTACTTGCTTAAACCTGCATCACTAATGTATATGACGTAGGACCTATGATATTCCTACTGAACTACGAAAATATGTAAATAGATGAACATTGGAATGGGTATGGAAAGCGCCACGCCAATATTCTTTAATAAGCGTGCTCTCGAATAAGCACTGCAATTTTATAAGCGCCGCGGTGCTCATTCAAGCAATTACTGTATTTAAAAAAAATTTAGTCACTTTGTCGATATTTGATATTTAAGTTCTATAATAAATATTCACATTGACTGTCTTCAAGACATCCTAATTATTTAAATTCATATATAATGAATTATCTGATAGTTATTTTCAAAATATTTAATTATTGTTCTATAATAATCAATATTTGTATTGATTGTCTTCAATCATTATTGATCGATATGAGCATCAGAATGATGGACATCGGATTTCAAACTAGGAACTCCAATTAAAGAGTATGTTAAACCCAGTCTACAAATTCATTCAAGCATAACACACAGCGACAGCCATGATCATCTTCAGTGTTTCCATGGCGGGAATCAGGTGACCAGCTGTCCTAACACGTTGGTCCATGGACTCACAACATCTTCTGTTTACATTTCACGCAGATTTTTTACATTATTAATCTCATCTTCATTTCTCGACTTCTATTATTGATTCTCGTCTAACACTTGGTGCGATCATGGCGTTCCTCCCGGGAGAAGCGCAACATCAATAATTTCTCAAATGACATGAAATGATGTCCATTACAAAATACTCTCCGACACCTCCGAGGAGCCAGAGTGTCTCCGATGCTCAAACTCTCACTTAGTTTTAATGATGATTTCCCAAGAATAGTTTGTTACATCAACTAATCGCTGAATAAATTCGGAAAATCTTCAATTTAGAATTTTCTTTGAATTGGAAAATGGTATTATTAATGTTGAACGAAAAAAAAAAATGGGTATTTAAGTTTTTTGACACTGTGATGTCTTGCCAAGGAAAGCAATTTTCATCAAATGCTTTTTTATGTCAAAAATAATATGAATATATATCTGGATATTCCTTGCACTGATTATACAAGTTATAACATTTTTTGTGTAAATGGTATTTTTTACAGTATCGTGTGATGATCTAAAAAACCCTTTTGGTTGTGTTGATTGGCTAAGTAGTAAGGCAAGATGCGATGATAATTGGTTTAACTGGTCCAAGACTCCTCATCCATGATTTGTTGGTAACATCCAGTTTGTTCAGGTAAGGTCTTGAATTAAGTATTTGCTTTAATTTTCACCACTTCGGAATTCAGTGCTTTACCACTGAATAAGTTAATCATTATAAAGACAATAAAAAGAAATAAAACCAAAAGGCCGATGTGCACATCTGGCTCGTGTCCACTTCTTCTTTCTTTAAAAAAAAAATATATATTCTATCTTTCAAAGAGTAAGCAATTACCCTAAAATGCTACTTAACTTTATCCCTGTCGTCATCGTGGAATAATGTCAACATGAAAATACTAAGCGCTTCTCTATGGCTCTTACAGCAGTCACGAGCCACGCTCAAAAGGCAAATATGCACAGTGACGCTGCAAGTTATGGGTTATTCTTTGGATTTTACTTGTAATAATGGGCCTAAATTATTTATTTACCGACTTCTACTTTATTTATAGGCAAAACTTTTTGTCATGTATAAGGATAGTATAATATAATTTACTCATAAACCCTCATAATTCAGCACTGACTTTGTTAATCAAATGATGACATTAAACAGGTATTTATTGCATTTTTCTTGTAGTTTAGTGCTTGACAGTAACTAACAGCTGCTCTAGAGTACATTATACTATAGAAAGTATTGATATATTTAGAAATTAGTTTTTTGTGATTTTACTGGTCGATCACAAGGAACAATCAAAAATCTATAATTAATGTAAAAGAAAAACAAACGATTTGTTGATGAAAGAAAAAAAAAATTAAGCAAACTAAAAACATCCACATAATTTAGCAATGGAACTAGCCACAATGAATAATTTAAAGCCCCTTCTGTGCAACAGGTTTTAATTTGAGAAATGGACAAGATAAACTAGGTAGGGTTATTGTTTTGGTTCTTGATCAGCTTTTTACTTAATATTTGTTTATTCTGATTATTTCTAATACATTAAGGCTGTTGATAGAATCCGTGACTATATGAAGCACTAAATATGAAATCATTATTATTATTAATATTTTTATTTTCTCAAACAGGTGCTTTAAAATTATTGTCATATTTCTTATTTTTCATACAAAATTTGGACAGTGTATTTTCAGTGATCATTTTGTTATCATACTATGAAACAATGGAGCCAATTAGCAGTGAATATAAATTAACAATCTAAAAAAATGCAAATCACTAGATCTTCCGAGTGGCATATGAATATTCATAAGGACCATACCAAATAAATAGGTATATCTCATTTGATGTACAGTATAATAATGACCATATTGATTAACACAGGGCTATAAAATACTAGCCTGGAGTGGTACTTGATGAAGGTTCAGTTGAAAAGTAGGTCTAATGAAGTTTAAGTAGTGCATTATGAATGTTACGATCCGAATGTTAAGATGTTAAGCGGTACTTAACCAAGAAGATAAGAAGTGGTTATGTGTGTTCAATAGTAGTCTTGAGCCTTATTTATAGTAATTGTAGTAGTAGCAGAGGTGGATCTATGAATTCAAAATAGAGGAGGGGGCCAGAGGAGTACTTTCACAGATGGAGAATCTATACCACCTCAGCCTCACCATGGTTTGGGCTGAGGTAAGAAAATTTGTGATTATGGCACCTCAAGATGGTCGGAAACTGCACGCTTATACTTAAAATTTGAATATAATTTTCTTTATATCTCCATTAAAAAAAAAATGTTGAACAATTTAGAGGGTGCCTGGGCTAGCTGGGCCCCCCTTGAATCCGCCACTGAGTAGTACAGTATTATGTACGGTAGTTACACTTAACCACCAAGTTATGTACAATACTGAAGATGTGCAATATGTACTGTCTTCGAAATAAGTAATTAATTGTTTACAAGTAAATTTTGCCTTTGGTCCAACAACTTGTGTCCTATTTTTTATGTTTTTGGGAATAAAGGCGACCGGACCCTTTCAATTCAAAATATGTGAGTGTTACTGCGCCATTGAACATTGCATTCTGCTATGGATATTGTTGCTTTAAGCATGCCTGTCGATTGAGCATGCCATGAAGGATAAAATTGAAATAAACACGCTTAGAGTTTCTTAATTTTTTTTTGTTTAGGAACACTCATGTCTTTTTTTGAAGTTTCATATTAAGTTTAAGTGTACAGACAGCAAACGATCATTTGATTTAAATTTACTTAAACTCAGGAGATTTGAAAGTAATAAACAACATACTTAACATGCAAATTTGATTATGGTAATGATAATGATTATGGAAATTAGCAATACACACTCAACATTCCTAAAGCTAATGAGTACGTCAATGATAGTGCTCAGGTCAGTGTACAGCTCATCATGTACAATGGATCAAACTTCTTTTATTCTCACCATATCTTCTCACTTTTGAGACCACAATGGCATATTTCACTTAATTCCAGGATATACAATTATGGACTACACAAATATTTGACAAAGCAAAACAAATATGAGAAGAAAAATAGGTTGTTGATTAAAAGAGTGGCAAGGGAAAAAATAAACTCATATACACAACTGATTGGCTCACACACCAGGTGCAAATCTGCTACAATTTTCCACGAACATTGTATCAACAGCTTAATCCAGACATTCACTGCACCCGATGCGATCATTTTTAATGACGATCCTTTCAGACCGCAACTGACAATCAGCAGATGGCACTGCGTCGTATAAAGCGCGTACAAGCAGCGGAGTTGGATTAGTTGTACCGTACGACCGTCATAGAACATAGTGAACGCCAGACTATAAAGGAATCTTCTGAAAGATTGCTCTGTTATATATGGCTATATAGTTATTTGTATTTCATCCTTCTATATAAAACACAAGTAGAGAAGCAATGGGATATGTAATCGGGACTCAAGGATCCATACGGTTCAGCGCACTCCAAGTGGCTACCATCAAAAGGCAATGACCAAGCTTGCTGTACTCTTACTATTGATAAGAGTAATCTTAGAATATACTTACTATTCAAAGACCATGTACAGCATTCCATCTGAGCTGTAAGTTTCCAGTAGTTCAACGATGTGAGCATGCTTTAACATATGACAGATACTTGCTTCTCGTTTCAAATCTATAAAAAGTAAACAAAAATTAAAAGTTCAATTATTAAATCTATTAATCAATCAATCAATCTATCAATCAATCAATCAACTAATCAATAGCAATCGGGTACTGCTATATGAATACTTGCTTCTGGCATTTTTCATGTTTCTCCAGGTCGGTTCCTTCAGACCCATAACCAGGATTTCTTTAGAAAGAGGAGTTGCCAGGTCCAGGGAGCCGCTTAGCTCCCGGAGAAGAAATCCAGTGGAAGTGAGAGGGCCTTGAGCTATAGCATTGTAGCATGTAAATGGAAAATTTTGAAAGTAATGCAATGAAAGGAAGATTGTTGGTTTATCAGCAGAAGGGCTTCACTCAAAAAAGTGGGGGTCGGCCGAACTATAGGAATGGTCTCTTGTATTTCGGGCCTGCTCTCTTCTTAAAAGCTTTTGTTTCTTGCTATCATGTCATCGCACCATCATTATCAGAGTAAAGACAAGATTCCCTAGCTCTATGAAGCTTCTGCAGATACTGTGTAAAACATATGTCTCAGTACAGAGTGGAAATTACAAAAATGCCACAGAAATATCATTTAGCCTACATAAAAAACACATCTATAATACAACTCTCAGCGATTTTTAACAGACGATCTGTAAACGTGACCCTGGATTAGAGATGCAAGTATGTAATAATACTACAATACAAATACTGTTGCTTGTAGCTTGTACCTGGAACATGCATCCTAAAATGAGTCAAATTCACCTCTTCTCAGCTAATAGTCCAAAGTGTCACGCAACATACGCTACATAAAATATTTCATTCACTAGTGAAATTCTAACATGGCCACTGAAATAGATTTTATAAGGTTGAGAAATCTAAAGGATAATGTTGATGCCAAAAAAGCTCTTTTCTATTTTCTGATACAAAAATCACTCTCTAAAACAGAGTGTTGAAAGGAATATTGGAAGATCAATTTATGACATTTTAATGGCAACTGTCACCCTATATTTCATGTGTCTTCATATGACAGTATGTTTTAGAACATTAATATTTTTACGTTCAACAGAATTGTGTTAAGCTGATGAGTTTCAAATGTAAAATCAATATTTGAATCGTTTATTTTGAATAGGAGTTATTTATTATGAATATTCAATGGGAGGGAAATTAAAAAACGTGAAAGTGTTTTTCTCGCTAATTAATACACTGCATGTGCTAGACCTTAAAGGAGGGTTTGGGAATTAAAATATCTTCTGTATTTCCTCAGGTATATACCCACCAACTATTTTATGCCCAATTTTACATACCCAGCTTTCCTCGGGCAAAAAGCCCAGGGTATGACATTAAAGAGTAGCTTAGTTGTCTTTTTTTTAAATCAATGATTGGCTCTAAATTAAAAATACCTGTAGGCATGCAAATGCTGAAAAAAAATACCTTCTGATTGAAAATGAAATTCCATGTGTGTAAGCCAATTATCTAAAAATTGTCACAATTTTGTACTGAAGAAGGGGGGTGTACACAAGGCGTTATAGCATTTAAATATATATGTACCGGTAGTACAATTAACTATGACATTATTGTTATAATTTTCTCCGAGATCAGTAGTGAATAATTAACTAACCAGCAAAGTGGGTCCTGATTCATAAAAGGTGCTATTACAAAAATTCAAAGTGTTGAAGCATAAAATGAGAACTGAATCCATTCTTTGTTTTGATATTTTCACCAACTAAGGTAGTTTTGAGTACTTTATAGTCCCAATCTCCCACAGAACCTATAATTCTGCTTATTGTATCTACAAAAATGTAGAAAGAATTGATCTTATAAATTTAAATGAGGTCATTGAAATAGATGTTTCTTTTAAACAAATACTTAAAGATGTAAAAGAGAGTAAACATAAAAGAGAAAAAAAATATTTGATTTATTAACTTTCAATTGGCAATTAAAAACAAGATTTTTTTTTTCACTAGTTAAGATTCAATGTCATTCTTATGTTGTTTTGCATAGAACATTAAATTAGCAGGTAAATTAATGTTTTGAATACATAGGAGAAAGCCTCTAATTCCCCACAAAAAAAGCCATCTGTTGCAATCTGTCTCGTTGAAGGTTATAACTTAAATCCTTTAAACAAGCAACTCAGTGTTTTAATTAAATTTGCCATTTTCACCAAAGACAATATACCTTTAATTGCAGAAAGATAATATTTTTCACCTATATATTCTTGGTCTTCTTAGGAATATTACAAGAGAATAGAGTCATTTTGAGAATATAAATGTCAGCTTTCGTTTTGATTTAGCTTTTAAATCTGAGTACCGTATTCCAATAACACTTTAAAAGTGATACTCAATATTACTAGTTTTCATTGTGCGCTTACTTTCCATGTAACAGTGAAATTAACCATGCATAAATAATGTTAGTTTTACAAATAATAAAGATTCTATTTTTATCCACAGTACTATTATATTGTTAACAATCATTGCGTTAATACTTACTGGTAATATATTATATTATTTCATTGCTCATTTTTTTTTTTAATTCATCTGTATTCAGGTAATTGTATGCTTTCCCATGAATAAATTAATTTTAATGTTGGTTTTACAAATAAAGAGATTCTATTTTTATCCACAGTGCACTATGTTATTCATAAACAATCATTATATTTATTGTTAATGTTTACTGACGAAATATGCTATTCCAATTCTTTTTTTTTAATCCATGTGTATTCAGGTGAAACACTTTCCCATGAATAAATTAATTATAAAGAGATATTTTCACCCATAATGCACTGCATTAAACAACTTCAGTTAAGAGATATTAAAAGATTAGTTTAATATTTGTCTTGTTTTATTATGTGTCTGCTTTCAAATGTGTGTAAAATAAATATTAGGTATACTTTACGGTACATGGTTAATGTTCCGTGGGTTGTTATAAAATATATTACAAATTGTTTCTCTGTTTCTTTCACATAATGTACTGCATTAAACAACCTTAAATAAAGCTCTGGCTACACTATTAACTTTAAATGACAAATACCTATGATTTGTCAATAGGTGTGATATGACATCATCATTGCCATATATAGGTGTGATATGACATTATCGTGCCCATATATAGGTGCGATATGACATCATCATGCCTATATATGGGTAAATTCAGGCGATACTTACAGTTGTCAGATTTGATTATGCGTTTTCATTCACATGTGTACATTCAGAAAGCTGTACCACGGATGAATAATGTTGAGTTCACAACATACATTGAAAGTAGGACGTATATAATAGTCAACGCGTATCAGTTATGAAAACATAGACAACATACACGCATAGTTCAACAACACTCCAATTATTATTGATTAGAACATAATTTCTTTTTAATTCAGTCCGTTTTATTTTTCATTCTGATTCTTTATTTCTACATACACGTACATTCAACAATATGATTCCTACAGGGACTTTGGAATATAGTAGGTTTATAATATTCTACATTAATATCATATTTCATTTTCTTTAATCGAATCAATCATTCACTACTAAAATATTCTATTTTAAAAAACATCAATCTAAATTTCTATAGATTTTTAATATAATAATTAAATCGATCAAGTATTTTCATTACCTATTTATATATTCAACAATAATAATTATGTTAGACTATACTTAATAAATTTAATAGTAAATATTAAATTTTTACCAGATCTTAATTATTTTCTTCCCCATTTCTTTGTCTTTCTATTTCAACATCCAACCAAACAGCAAATGTGCTTTATCGCTTTAACTTTTAAATTTTTCAATTATTTTATCTTCTTTTACATCAACTACAGAATTATGGGATCAATTATACTAAATCTCAGGCTATCTTTGAAACTTAGGGTATGCAAAAGTTAAATTCTGTTATGTTATTCCTTGCCAGCCAGCTTTTTATCTAGTTCTATCAGTATAGGAGGCACCCGACTCCTGGGATGGCCGAGACTCAACTGATGCTGGACAGGGTACATTTTGACAGATTTCTGCTCAGCTACAACTCCACTTGAAACTCTTTCCAGCAGTACACACAAATTAAAATTTTAAAAAAAATCAGATAAGCTAATTTCACTCGGGAGGAGGGTTTGGTTAAAAATTCTAAATCTGATCTAAAATTATTAATTTTATCTTAAATCAGAATTATAAAACATTTTAATCTATAAACAAAGCCATTTTAGCATTCATTACTTATTCTCCATCATTATAAATATTATCACTAATACTATTATTATTGTTGTTTTGATTTATCGATGTGTTTTTGTTTTTCAACGACCTGTTCTCTGGAGCAATTTTCAGAGTGCACATAACTAGCCTAGCAATACAAAACAGAGACATAAAATCCTTAACATACAAACCTATAAAATCATTTTTATTGTGACTTATACTTCCTTGTAGATTAAAAAAAAATGCTTTATTGGACGGGTGCTGTGAAATGGTACATACTACACTTGCCTTCCTATCTGTAATTTTCTAGGTTAAAATGTTTTAGAAAAAACAGTGCAACAGCGTTTCTTCCAAGCGAAAAACATGCTCTTCACAAGAGAGTGATCAAACATTCCAAATGGTTCTATTTCCTAAAATAATCACCATTAAATAAAAATGTAAGTTAAATTTAAACAAAATTTAAGCAAGTTAAATTTTAAGAAAATATCTACGGTAATAACTAAATTTCTTTATGAACATGAAAATCCAAAATGTATTCCAAGAAGTATTAGAAGGAAAAATATGCTGCCCTCATACACCAATATTCTACATGACCACATGATTATTGTCAGGTGACCTAAATTTGTACACCATGTGACTAATATTTATTACCACATCAGCTGATGAGAATGATGTCTACATCAGGTGAGCCAAATCATTTCAGTTATAATTGTGGCCATAAACTCAAGATATGTACATGTTTGTGCTATCTTTTTGATTTTCACATTTTGTGACATGAAAGAAATTGACCTTAGTGATTTATACTTCAGATGACCCAGATTTCTATCATGTGACCCAATTTCGCTGATCAATCTGAATCTTATCATGTAATATCTGGCAGGTAACATATACAGCTTAGATAAAGTAAAAATAACTATATGGAGACATTAATAACAACATTATCATTATTAAACAAATATATCATCTGATTATGACTAGAAATGCTAACAATTCATCCTATGCAATTAAATATAAAATTAAATTCAGTATAGTGTGTAAAGAGATCAATATACTAAGAAAAATATTAGAGGAATGAAATTTATTGCTGGTAAAAAAATGATTTAAAAAAAAAACAATAGGAAAAAATTTAAGAATTCATTGCATTCTAAACGTTGAATAGACAATGTAAAATAGAATATAAAGAGATAAACAGCCTGAGAGAAATACAAGAGGAATGAAATCCCTTGCTGGTTAAAAAAAAATTATAGGAAAGAATTAATTGCATTTTAAAAGTTGTTAAAAGACACAAGGTAAAATAGAATGTAAAGAGATAAACACAATGAGAAATAGTAAGAGAAATATGATATGAAGAAATTCATAAGAATTGCATTATCTAGGGGGATAGAGACCAGGGGAATAAACAGTGAGCTTTATTGCTGATAGATAGCCAAATTCCAATTATGCATTCACTTCAAATAACTATCAAACTCCAAATGTCAGAACGCACAATGAGCTATCAGCGTTATCTAACATGCATTGCCATTAGACATGAATAGTGCATCCCTGAATGTATGTACACTTCCTGAGAACTGTGTTGTTGCAAATGAAATTTAATAAGGATCCAGAAAATGGGCCATATCTTTTTTCCATATTTATATTGGTTACTTTTGCTATTGTATATGTATGTATTGAAAGGGTTACAAAAAATGGTTACACCATTTTGTTTTCTTTAAAACTTGCATCTCCTAATCATAACACAGGTCATTGCTATGAGCATATCATGAATGTATGTAGTAAACAAAATCAAGAATTTAATTAACAAAGGAATTTAAAGTGAATGATATGCTGTGAGATACCAGAACAAAGCTAGGAGCATGGAGACCCATGGGTCTTATCCTTAAGAGCAAAGATGATTGCAGAGAATGTCGCAATACTGTACATCATCAATCAAACTAACATCCACCCAAGCCCTTGCAATCAGTGGCATAATCAAAGGAGGAACATTTGCCAAAAGCTCCATTGCCATACTGTAGGCACCACCCCCCCCCTTTCCCTAGAATTATGCTTAACAAATAAATTAGACTTAAGTAATTTGAAGTTACCTCATTTCACCTTATTTTGACTAAATCCCCCATCGAGCCCTCCCACTAGCTTTTCCTTTGTGCCCTCCTACCAGTGTCAATATGCCTAGATACACCACTATTTGCAATCTGGGATTTTCCCTAGTTTTGCAGCTAACTTATTTTACCATATACCCATTAATACGCTTAACTGTAGGATGATACATAAAGTGTCTTGCAGAGACGTAAGATATATAACCAGCTCTAGTTGGATTGGATTGGATTTATTCGGTGTAAACACCAAGGACAGCCCACGAAAGTCTAGAAGAAGACTTATTTCCAGTGGGGTCCTTCTGCTGGTGATTGGACAGTACACCAGGAGACAATCCCCTACTCTTTTCCGAAGAGTGTACTGTGTTCTTTAACGTGCACATGGGCCATAATACACACGGGACCAATGGCTTAAATGTCTCATCCTAAAGACGGTGCGCTATTTTAACTTGTATTTCAGCCCTCTAGCTGAAACACAAGGAGAGGCAGTGATGGGAATTGAACCGGGAACCTAGAGATCTCCACAGTTCAGCGCACACACAGTGGCTACCACCAGAGTAGCCGACTGAGCTAAGCTGCTCTAGTTTCCAACTCATGACTACTTTGTTCGAAGCCCTGTAACACTCTGCCTCAAAATTAACACTACTATGGTGATAAGACTCGCCCAGGTTTCCAACAAAAAGATGTGGGTTTAAGTCTGAAGCTGGCCTCTGGCCTGTGACCTTGGGAAATGTGATTTAGGGCCTGTTTCTACTAGAAAGAAATAATCGATTAAAAATTGCTTTTTCGAAAAATCGCTTTTATTCTCGCAGTAGAAACGGGACCAGTTTGGAAAAAGCGATTAAAAAAATCGAATAAAAACATGCAATGGGCCTGTTTTCTACTGGGCCGTTTCTACTGGAAAGAAATAATCGATTAAAAATCGCTTTTTCGAAAAATTGCTTTTATTTTCGCAGTAGAAACGGGACCAGTTTGAAAAAAGCGATTAAAAAAAAAATTGATTAAAAACACGCAAAGGATAGTGTGTTTGAACGGCAAATAACCGATTTTGGCTGTGCACCTTTTAACTGCAACACAAAAAAGCGATTATCCGGTGAAATGTGACCTCCAGGTCAATCACTGCAAAGACTAAATCGTATTAGGTGCAAACTTTCAAAAAAATTTGTCCTTTTGTTCATGTCCTAGGCCTACAAACTAAAAACGAACAAACATGTGGAGCAACAAATTCGTTTTGTAATTATTTTGTTGGGAGATATTGGGCCTAGGCCTCTCCGCTCTTTTTGGCCTATCGTTGTCGCTCGTTCATTGTGCCAATAAGCACAGCCAAAAACATTTGCCTTCTCGCCCCACACCGTATCTTACTCCTCATCATCATTACAGAAATGAGAAAGATACTACAGTATTCTATACAGTTAGGAAAACAACGTGTTGTATAAACAAAATGGTGACGTAATTTCCGTCACGAAAACCGATTTTCGAAAAATCAAAAATGCAGTTGCAACGCGAGCAGGCTGTCTAGTACTCATTAAAAAAGCGGTTTAAAAAAATCGATTATTTTGTGTTTATCAATAGAAACACACCCTTATCCAAGTTGCGTCTTTACACCCAGAAATGAAAGTAGGTACTACCTAGCAGATTTGAATGGCTTTACTGTAGTACATTGATTATTATTATACAAAATACTCAGCTGAGAATGTGTTCCTTAGGTGTTTGTCCCAAGGACAGGGATAATTAAAGTGGGGCGCACCGAGGCCTTGACCATGAAGGTAGTTGTTGAATATTAACAGCAGTTTCAGGTCTCAAGATAGTTAGTATCGTGGCTAAAGCTCTGTTCACAATACATGTGCAATGTGCCCATATTTATGCATGATGTCATATTACACCCAAATATGGGCATACCACAGTTATTTGTCACATAAAAAATCATGTAGTGTAGACAAAGCTATAGTGAGAAGAGTATGGTTGTATTTTATAAACCCTTATTATATGTATTCTAGGCCATGTATGGCTGAATAACAGATAATGCTGTTAACAGCTAATTCAGGGAAGTGATAAAACAACCTATAAAAGACACTTTACATTTACAGTGATTAAAACACACGACCATAAAATTTAAAATACAGTGTAATAATCGCCTCTCACATGACCTATTTTTTTTATCATATGTTCTATTTTTTTTATCACATGGCTAAACCAACAGGTAGAAATATACTCAGCAAAGAAATTAGGTATAAAATATACACTCTCTAAGAGGGTGTCATTGTAACTTTACTTTTATTTTTAAATATATTTAATCATTGATATGTTGGTCCTTTTTTGTTTTTCTTTAAAGCATTATTCCACGGCATTACGCCAGATATTTGGATCCTCATATCGTAACAGAATATCAAGACTACATATCAAATATTCAGGTTTTTATGATTCTTTATAGATATTTCCCGGAGGCATATATTCATATGAAACGAAAGATGCATGTACTATAACCTCACTTTGCCATTATCGTTCAAAGATCGAAAATACAAATTGATAATTTTACAACCTTACCGCAGGCTGTGTTTCTCAATCGTAGTTCTGAATAAAAAATTAATTAAAAATGCTGATTTTATAACTTTAAATTCAACAGCGCTTTGGCAAGCATTTGACATATTTTCCATTAATAAGTAGGTTAATCAAGTACAATTCTGATAAATCATACTGTATATACTGCAGGTAAAAAAAATATCTGAATTTAAATAACTTCTTTTCAAATGGTTTATTTCAGATTTTGAATTATTGAAAATTAAGGCAAAGGTATATTATTTTATCACAGATTTGTTTTCTTATTGTAAATTATTTAAAACATTGTTTTTAAAAAAAAATCAAATTTAATAGGCCTGTGTTGAAAAGATTATTCACATACACAGCATAATTTAGGTGGAAGTCTCGGAACAGATCATCAGTTGGACATGCATGAACAGTTTCGAAACAGTTCCCTGGTGAACAATTCTGATTTGAGAGGACTGTTTGCACACAGGGTAATACAAATAGAGCGAATACAAATACAGTGAGGCCGCCGGTGCGTATCAAAGATGTACTAGAAAGGAAAGAAATTTCCCATGCTAGAGAGAATGTTTTTAATGATATTTATTTGGTGATTTTGTTATGATAGTATCGGAGGATATTGTACATACTGTTTACTTTGTTACAATGCTGCTACAATATGACGTCCAGGAAATTTCATTGCTAGGGCACAACTGATTAATTACTAAGCCTATATCTATCAATCATGTTTGGGGTTTAATTAGAATATATTACACAATGTAATTAGAGTGTTTAATTAGGTAGAAATGGAAAGAAATTATCTTACTATTAATATTCTTACACTTATAGTATATTACAGTAAAGCATATTATGGTATAGCAAAAATATGCTAATTACTTTTAATATTTAAACTTTATGATGTTACAGCGTATATAATAAATAATATATTAGTCTACTGGTTGCCTAATCAAGGATTTACATGCTGTTCATAAAATTAATGTTTCATAACAAGTCATGATTGTAAAAATAATGTTTTACTGCTGTACTAGCCAGATAAAAAAAAACATTCCTTTACTCTGTATGACATTATTTTATTGATTTTTCTTGAGATCCATAATTTAATAAAAATTATTGAAATCACACCACATGTTCATCAATTTAACAGGTCCCCTGAATATCAGCTCCACCTCCTTCATTCAAAAGAGTAAATTCAAAAATTATGATTGTTATTTCATGATTAATGTCATTCATAAAAAGTACATAGACTGTAACTCCCTTCCTCATATCTTATGTTGTATATGATGAAAAGATGTATTATGACTAGAGCGGTCACTCCACAGAGTGCATATCTCCACCCAGTGATTGAATACAGTATGTTGAGTGCTGCAGCACATCCTCAAGAAAATAATGGAATTGCCAATCGTATTCAAGCACATTGTCTTCTTGAGCACTGCCTGAATGTGAGGTGCAATTCCATTATTTTCTTTTATGCCAAAGGGTAAAAAATCAAATTTCTGTGATTTGACCTTGCCCATCCAAAATTTGAATGGTGTCTTTCTTTGATCATAGAGAAAATAGAACAGAAGGAGTAACATCGACTTTATCGCTTATCTTTAATCCAATTAAACAGTCAGCTAGTGCCTATTAAATTGCACTACGGCCACCCGCGGAGCTTATCACAGCACTATCTCTTTGTACACACAGCTCCTCGCCGCTTAAGTGTAAACCCCTATAGACGAATGCCATTACCGATAAGTAGTATTATTTAGTAAGTACCTGACCAGCAGATTCATCCTATACAGTACCTTGATAGTGTTCGTTACCAAATTTTCTATTTAAAAATATTTAATCATTCATGTAATTTAGTTGCTATTACTAAGGAATATAAATACTTGTCTCCCTCCAATTAAAGACCACTTTTGGGACTACGGTTTTCATGGATTTGGCCTCTAATTAGAATAATAAAAATAAAAGATATTTGTTTATTTTGGACCACAGAAAAGTGATTTTAATTGGATGGTAATTTTAATATGAGGGAGACCTGTAATTTGCTATTCTAAATTATCACAACTCTGAATTAATTCACTCTATCTACAGAAATTAACAAACAATAAATAAATAAATATTCCCCTTTGGTAAATACTTAAATGGTTTGTTTTCATTTTAAAAGTTAAAATATTTAATCGTTAATATTAAACAATTGGTTATTATTAATGATCTAGCAAACTAATAAACATAAATTAATGGGAAGAATAATTAAATGTGCTAATGTAGAGGCATTGGTGCTGGCCCTACTGCCACCTATATATTTCTTTTAAACAAATAGCGACTCATCACTACGCGACTGTCCCCAATGCAGATTTATCGCATTTACATTTAAGTCACAAAGAAATTACGCATCAACAAGTTGTAGCGTAGGGCTACAACGCACGATACTGTCTGAGGGAGCTGATGAATCTATGAGAAAATACTGTAACCTTATAGGAACTGAACCTAGAACCCTGGGACTTTAAGGCAAGCATCTCAACCACCATACCACAGTTACTACCTCTGTCTTATTAACTCGGTCTTGTACCGCAACAATGGGAGTCCTATTTGAGTAAAACTTGCAACATCCTTCAATAATTGCTTAGTAAGATATCATTTCCAATCAACCTTTCTATTATCATCGCAAAAGTCAATAATGTCCTTTGTTGATGACTGCTTTAGGATAGTCCTTATCTTGGTGTCAACAGCCTATCTCACTGCCTTTAGTCTACAAAGAGATCATAGTGTAACTATAGGTAGACTATAAAACTAACATGGCCTGAGTGAAAATGCTTATCTATGGGTAGATTTCATTTATGCCTTGTTTTGTAAATGCAATAAATTTCCTTTTTTATAGATAAATAAATTTTACTTTGACTTTAATAATAACAAGATGCAAATCTATACTACAAAAAAAAAATTTTACTTTGACTTTAATAATAACAAGATGCAAATCTATACTAAAAAAAAAGGTCTGCTCGAATTGTAACTGTCATTAGCATACAACACACAATACTAAATACTATGTAATTCTCAAGAGTGAAAGGAGCCCTCTATAACAGGCAAGTCTTAAAATCCATTGTTCACATCAAGCTTCACACATGTGCATCGCGACAAACTTTGGTTCTCTTCAGTCATCGTTTTCAGCCTTAAAAGTCAACATAATGATTGATTGTTTTATTAATATTATTTATAAGTATCCATGGAAGATGTGTTGGATTAAAATCCACAAGCTATATATTTTAAGAAGTTGAAAACAAATGTGTGTAGGGGCTTACAGTGGGATGAGGCAGGCTAAGAATGAGGCTAGACCCCCCTCCCTCCCTCCTAAGACTTAGCTGCTTAGGCAACTAGGTCTAGACAGAAGGAGTTTTTTCTTTTTAATTTTGTATCATTCAATATAGATATTAGCTCCTTTCCACCCAACATTTTACAATATAAAAGATAATTACTGTAATATACAGTTGTAGTTTTGTATAATGTAGTGGTGGGTACGGAGTCAATTTAGAAATTCGTTTTTTTGTGTAAATTTGTACTCATATGCCTACCTTAGTAACAGTATAATAAAGTCCATCGAGCTCACTAAGTTGTGGCTCCACAAATTTGACGGGGAAGGGGGAGGTGACATATCCAGCAGCTGGTCCGAACCAAATTGCCAACAAATTGGGCATCGGTCAGTGTCCTGGATTTGAAGTCCAATTATGTACAGTGCATACCATTACTTTAGCTACAATCATTACCATTTTTTCAATCTATAATTGTTTGTACACAGTATTTTTAACTAATTGAAATAAATTAAAGTAATTACTGGAAGCAGAGCTGGAAAAAAAAATGTTTGTGCCTCTAATCATGAAATTATCTTTAATATAAGATGCCTCTAGCCCAATATGTTAACTATATAGTTCAAGAAAAAAAAAATGCTTTAAAAAATGCCTCCGGGAAAACGTGTAATGACTCAGACAGACGGTTGCATACGTTACCCAAAAACATGTATAACATTATTATTCTCCGCTATGCATTTGTTGTGCATAGTAGTTAGCTCTGTATAAACATGCATTAATTTTTCTAAACCAAGTTTACTATACCTTATAAGTGCATACTACTGAACATTTATTTATTCATAGTAACTAGGTAAATACATTCAAAACTAATTTATCTGCTAAATGCACACATTAAAGAAAGAATTGACAACATTGAAAAACAACAGTTGTACTATTTCCTCAGGGAACATTATTTAGGATGTTAAATTATTACATCATTCAATAAGACACATTTTTTAATTGGTTCGCTGACGACTTGATAATTCAACCTTCTATAAAACAACATTTAACATGATCTCGTTCAATAACAAGAATGATATTTTCATAATTTTTATACCCGATTTATCCCAAATCAATTAATGGTAGAGTCCAAGTGGTTATAAAATTTATTATAATAAAGCAGTTTGATACTTGTTGTAATGTGTTTTTTAGCATGTTAGTAATTTAAAAAAAAATTATATTATTATTTTAAAAAAGTCATTTCAATACAAATATTAATTTAAGATACCATAAAACTGAATCTTTTATCTGTACGTCTTCTTTGTTTGTATTATACTTTATACCAAAAGTACTGATGCTGTGCATGGACAGAGCAGAAATGCCTAAAGGACTGGCATTAAGTGCGTTGCAAGTATATACTTAGGATGGGGCTACAAGTAGAATGTGACTGTGCAGCGGACAATGAAAAAACATTTTTCTCAATTGTCTCCCTCCTGGAGAAAGTACTGCAGACGCTACTACTAAAGAAATAAAATGAACAGCATGCGATTCGGACTGCTAACGACAAGGTTGAGAACTTAATCGGAACCAATACCGGCCACTCCCACTGATAAAATTCTGAATATTCATTCTTATAAGCCAGCCATCATCTCCAAGAGTTCAGTAGAGCCACAATAAGAAAACATAATCCGATTTGCATTACCAGGCACGATTACTATCGGGCAGCTAATTACAGTAAGTAAACGTGGTGTACTTTGGGGAACAGTCAGCAATTATACATTGAATACAACTGAATAGTTTTTCTAACTAGGCAATAGAGCGAGATGGCTTATGCCTGCACAGATACAGTACAAGTACTGTATAATGTGATAAACTGAAGTCTTATTACAATGTTTAGGCATGAAGATATTTTTTTTTTAGTCATGAGAAAAACTTAATTAGTAGGAATTTGTAAGATTTGCAGGTCATCTTAAACTTTGGAACTCACTACCATCATATGTTTGTTAAGGCCAACTCAGACCGCGTCGTACGACACAGCCGATAGTGATTCATTGTCGGGAACGGTCTTAAGCCACCATGAGAAATATTAAACATGTTTAATATTCTACGACGCGACGGTCCCCATAGCAAAACATCTCGTCTGTGCTTTACTCACAGTCAGGTAGAGAAGCAAATAATTTTATTGATGGAAATTGCGAGTATGTAAATTAAAAAGGTAAATAAGGAGCCCTCAGGCTCTCACTCGAGACTGTGTTGTCACAAAAACAATGTAGAGTACCTCTAAAAAAAAAACTGTTCCTTATATTAATAATATAATTATTATTAATAGTATAATTAATGACATATTTAGGGAAGAACAAGAAATAAAATAGATTTTATGAGTGATTAAATAAAATTTAATCTTTTTTATGCATTTTCAAGTGTGCTAAGAGGCCTAAAATACATTTTTTTTTAGTCATCATTACTAGCAGGTAGCAGGTTCCATATCAATGCAAGAAAATAGTCTTACATTTAGTATATCAACACATATTCATACACATGTACATTGACATAGGCAGTTGATATATCACTGTATCTGGCATACCCTACAGCATTACGAAAATCATCACCTCTTTTTCGTTAACTCTCATTATGATAATTATAATGAAGAAAATTATCGTTTAGGTTTTACATTTACCGTGCAACTCAGTTCAATGAGAAAGTTGAATCGTGTGAATATGGTCAGGGACCAATGGAAATATATCCCAAGTGATTTGTAAACGATCTTGAACATTCAAGGAGCTCGTGGAAATCTTTGTCAGGAAGAACACTGGTTTTGTATGTTAAGCTACAGCTCATTAATGAATGCATTTATGCTTGAAATTTATGTTTAAGTTGGTGAAGAATGTAACAAACTATTAATGAAGGCCACAGCAAGTTAAATCAAATGTAATATAAATCATCCATCATAATTAACACCATTTTAACTGTAATATTTATTTATATCATTAATTTTATTATCCATTATTATCAGTATATTCAAAAAATCTTATATAAATACAGTAGAACACCTATTAGGTAGACTTTTTCAGAACCAAAAAGGGATCCACTTGCATATCCCCCAAAATAGGGGATGACTATATTGTAAATAGATATATTTTCTCATTAAGTCAAAAAAGTGACCCCGTTAATAAGGGTGTTCTAACTAATTTGTTCTACTGTACTCTCTTTCTTCTATGAAAATAAGACTAAAGCAAATTAGTTTTGCTTTTGGTTGAGGAAAAAATGTGTATTATTTTTATAGCACTGAAATATTAATTGATGAGGTACTGACTTTCCAAACCCAATGTCATGTTATTTATTGTAATTGTACAACAAAATGAATACAGTGAAATTGAGTTGGCTCATGCAAAGCAAGTGAGAAAAGTGAGATAGAAAAAGCATGACCTAAAACAAACCTACAAACTATCACTGAGTGCCCTAACGGCAGAAGGATAAAAAGAAGATCTGGATCTTGTGGTTGTTGTAGGGAAGGCTCTATTATTATTATTATTATTATTTAGTGGTTGTTGTAGGGCTTTATTTTTCATTACATCTATAAAATATTTATAAAACAATTTCCCTTTTGAAACCTCATAATGTGAACAAGTTACAGTACTATAATAGCATGCTCTATAAATAGATCATTTCCAATCTGTAATTGGCAAGTCTATTCAATGTGAATGGAATCGGAATTATCTTTTGATTGAGCTGGAATGCATACAGATTTAGAAGGATAACGAAGACTTACGATTCTAGGTTTTCCTATGAGAGGGGAAACCATGTTTATGCAGGTTTTCAAAAATATGCTAAGAAAAACAGTGGTACTTGAAAGTGTAGCTTAACAACAGAACTTGGAGAGAATTTACTTTAGTGTCAGGTTTTATTTTTTCTAGACACATCGCTAACCTGTCTTTTTGTACTTCATTGTTTTGTAATTTAAATTTTTTATTTTACTGTTACGTGTCCAATTTATTAATATTATAAAATATTAATAAACTGTTACGTGTCCAATTTATTAATATTATAAAATATTAATAATATATATATTATAAAAATAAATTCGTATTCTGATAACGATGTTCAAAATGACATTTTACAATATATCTGATGAGAAATTTAAACAATGGAAAAAGGGAATGGAAAATGTACTTTTATTCATCCATCCTGTATATAATTAATAATTAAGATTACTAATTAGTTAACACAAGAATAAGAAATACAGTAATTGAAGTATATATTGAGCTGTAATGGATATATTTAAAACCTGCTCCAATAATTTGTTAATGTAAAATTGATCATTATCCAAAAATATTACCTGTCTTTAAGAATAAGGAGAATAAGTTAAAATTGATTTTATTATACATATGGAAATTATGATCTGCTTTCCTGATGATCACAAAGTGCATAAATCAGAATTTACATATCATTAAAAACAATTATTATTTTGTTTAATTCTTGCTACTGTATTAAAAGACAAACATTTGCTTATGACAGGACCATTTTATTTTGCACTTGTCTAGTATTCTATTTCTGGTTAAAGAAGGCTCTCTGGCTGATTATTCATACACAAAAAATTGATTTTAATTCTATAAGGTCATAATGTCAGATGCTGATGAATGTAAAACTATTGAAATCAAAAAATGTTAGAGGAAATAATGATTTATTACTAAATGTTTCTTTTTTTCAATAACAATGCAGGATCAATATGGCTTGTTCTGTGAGTTTTTTTTTTTAATGACTTGCTTTTCTACTGCATTCATAGATTTAAATGTCAAGTGTACTGTCCATCAAAATGAAGTTGGGAATGACATAACCAATCAATCTTAAGAATTCACTGAATGATACTAAGTAGAGCATACTTAAGACCTACCTTCTGTGCTCAATCCAGGACTGGCAGTGAATTTAGCAACATCCACAATTTTGACAGCAAACTGCTGGCTAGTCTCACGGTGGATACATCGCCTCACCTCGCTGAAAGGACCTCTGCAAAATAGTAATTAAAAAAAAAAACGATACGGTCAGATTTAACCTATTAATACTTATTTATCGTAGAGTAAAGAGAAAGAATCGTCTGCAAAAGCAGTATGAAAAATGATGTCAAATATTTTCATCCTTTGTCCTTAATTTCAACCCACTGCAGAGTGGTGCCTTTCCAATATAGTAATTACATTTTTTTGTGTGGTCATTATTTTCGTTCTTATCCTTTTTGTATGACATATACTTACCTGTGCTCTTTTATATATATATATTTCATGTTCAATAGTTTTCATTCTTGAATTGTCAATGTTTTTATTCATGTGCTCATACTTATTTAATTCTTTTTCTTATACTTTTTCTCAACTGTGTCTATATATTTCCATATTTTTAATAATTACTAGACATACTATATTTTATTCAATAAAATTTGTATTAATATTCTGATTCTTGATTTTTTTTAAAACTATTTTAATGTAATTTTAATATTTTGATTTAAATATTCTATAATGCAGCCTTAGGAAGGCTGCAAATAAGATATCAATAAAAGTAACTTGAAAATCATAAATTATCCATCATCATTTATTGTACTTTATACAGATCTTTGACTACCGTTATAACTTGTTATTGGTAGGTTTGTGTACCTCAGGATGGAAGAGCCTACCGTAGACTAGCAACACAGCTGTCCAAAGTCTCCCAAAGGTTGGACAAGCTTGTGGGAAGGTTCCACACAAAATTATAACAGGGGGTTGGAATACAAACTCTTTAATCACCTGTAAAAAAAATTGTAAGAATTCAAATTGCCATTACAGTAAAAGAATTTTATCTGTCAGATATTTTACCTGTTGTATGATGATAAAGTACTTGTTTTCCCTCATCTTGAGGATAATTGAGATAGTGGTAATACATTACCTCATCAATATGCAAAGCATATCCACGAGATATCCTAAAGGACAACTTCAGTAAATGAGAAATGCCAGCGAGGAATTCTAATCTTAATAGCATTCGCTGAAATTACGATTACGTCGGTTCATTTGGTGAAGGATTTACAAATCTGTCAGTGCAAAGTCTCCGGTTACAATTTGTGTAAGAAAACCGTAATTGTTCACTGCCAGGCATTGTTACGATGCGATCACTTTGGTTTTTTTTCTAAATACATGGTGTTTGTGGATGTATTATTTTATAGCGAATGCAACGCTTTTGTGCACCACTAATGGAAAACTGTAGTTTCATAAAGACTTTTCCTTCCTTTTTCCTTGACTTATTAAAATCCTTGAGAAAAAATTATTTGAGTATTTTAAAGATGTATTGTCCAATTAAAACATAAACATAGTAAATCTACAATGTACTTGATTTATTTGAGGACTATGGAACATCGCTACAAGATCAACACTGACATGACGTACAGTAACTATGGTGGTATTTTGCAACTGGGTTTTTCTTATGTCAATTACTATTATTTCCTCGGTTAAGATTAGCATTTTTTTTTAGTGAAGCTGAACACACAAAATACTAAAAATTTATCTATATATTGTAGAAGTAGTTTGGGCGCAGAGGGAATGGTTTGGCTTCCCAACCTCAAGGTAGGGGTTTCAATCCCTCACTGTACATTTCGATTAAGTGTACTTGAGAAAGGTACTTATCAACATTGCTTCTCTCCACTCAGGAGTATAAGGGGGTACCTGAGGAGGTATAAGAGGTACCTGAGGAGGTATGAGTGCATAGGCTTAGCCAGCGAGCCGTTCGGCCATCTTTTGGACGGCCTACAATTATTTATGATGGCCACTTTTACCGTGACGGCTTGGATGGCTTGGCCTAATCAGTTCGGCCTAGCCTAATTGGGCCTAGTCTACCTTTAGCAAATTCTTTATATTCTTCAAATCTATCGAATGTTACATTAAACTAAAGCTAAATCATATTTAAGTTTGATAAAAACAACATTAATTGATTGAATGTACATTGTTTTTGTACCAATACTCGGTGGGGATTACCACGCCCACTGGCTTCCATTTTGGACAGCCTATTTGTTTTTCTGGCTAAACCCGTTTGAGTGCAAAAATGCGCTGATATATTACACGCAGCAAACTATGGAATTTCCCCCATAGGCATCGTTCCAATGACTGGGGTAATAATACAGAAAAGCACTCTGAGACTTAGTTGTATATAGCGCTATATAAAAACCTACATATTACAGTATTATAAAACACAGCCATTAGGTTAAAAAAAATTTGCATCACAATACATTAATCTGATTTCATTAAAAATATCACTGTTGTAGTCAAATAAAAAATCATATTTGGATCGAATGCTGTCTCTCCTAACAGCTTTCTGTGCATGGTATTGTTTATGTTTTATATTAAGCCTCACAGGATGAAAATGTTTCTAAAAAATAACCTTATACTTTAAATATTATTTCATCAAAATATCACTAGATATGTCAAAAACCTATCTTTTTCATATTTCTACATCATATTACGTCTGAAGATATTGTTAACTTTCAACAAATACTTTACAAAATTGCTCATATTACAAACACAGAACTTGCAATTTTACGAATTTTCTGTCATATTAAGTAGTACAAAAATACAACTAAAAAATAATATTCATAGATCTAATATACCGTCTCATTATGATCATTGATGTTGCACTGTTAGAAAAATAAATAATAAAATAAACAATTATAATTAAACATGATCAATGGCCTGAGGATTCAAAGATGTGCTAAGTATGGATGATTCCATTAATATTCAGGGATGTTCCCTATCAGAAGGCATGTTGATATTGGTGAATTATTCACAAAATAGACTTGTTGCTTAATTTTTTGGAGCAAATTATTCTCCATCTAAATGAGTTTGCTGAAGATTTATTCTACAAAAGGGTCCATCCATTAAACAAAAGGGTTTATCCATTTTTCATCATTTCCAACACAGTATAAAATTTATTCTTTCGACTGTATGACATCCCCTCCCCATTCCCATCCCAAGCCTCAGAAGTGTACATAATAAAATTATTGTTACCCTCTTGGGATCACTGTTGATTGACCCTTCCCCAACAGTATAATTTTGTAATCTGATGAATATGCCTGGGAAAAATGGATGATTCCTAACAGGAATGGATAATTATAATATTATTCTTCAAAGATGTTCAAAGGGAAAAAAACTGGCGTAAGTTGGATTATTCAGGCGAAACGAAATGGAGATTTCCTTCTTTCTGAATGCAAAAAGCAATGTGCATCTTCTTAAAGCAATCACCGACCGTAGCAAGTATTTAAAGATGTAGCGTAACATATTACGAACATTGATGCATAAGTCTCCATGGATGAAAATACATAGCGTTATCATAAAGGTGTTGACAGCGAAATATATAATGACTTTGTACTCAAATGTCACAGTTGAAATCAGGTTAATATTTTCGTATTTTTACTTTAAAAACTAAATTCATCCAAACAAGTAGAGTGCACAATTACGTAATGAAAACAAACATAGTGTCATTGTAACTGTATAACTACTACTATATAACTAAAACAAAACTATTGCACATTTTTAATATTGTATCTCGTCAAAGGTCGAGCACTATGGAAACAAATAACTTATGTTAGCACGCATTCTGCTGTAGGCGAAGATAGCGGGGTTAATGATGATCGTCTACAGTACCAATTTTCATTATATATCTTTTGTTTTAGTTTGCATTTTAATTTTCATTTGTACCTGTATTTTTATTTTAATTGTTTAATCTGGTTTGCTTATTTTAACTGTAGAACTGTTTTATCGATAATAAACCAAGCACAATGAATGTTATCAACTAGTCTGACGAAGTCATGTTGATAACAATGACAAAAGCTTGCAGTAAGTTTACATGCATTGTGCTAAGTGGTTTATTATCGATAAAACAGTTCTATTTTTATTGTTGTTGCTACATCATCCAATTTCTAATGTTTCTGACAACTAATAATAATTTTTAAAATAATAATAATAATAACAAATAATATCAATAATAAATAATAATAATAATAATAATAATCATAATAATAATAGCAATAATAATAATAATAAATATTTTTATCTGTATAGTACATTAATAAAACTAATTGTAATTTTAAGTAATACAAATTTTTTTTCAATTAAAAATACTGATAATTAAAGCCAACTTATAAAGTCACTGTTAATATAAAAATTTTTCTCATAGTACATCCAAGTGTATAAATAAATAAATAATAATAATAACAAATAATATCAATAATAAATAATAATAATAATAATAATCATAATAATAATAGCAATAATAATAATAATAAATATTTTTATCTGTATATTACATTAATAAAACTAATTGTAATTTTAAGTAATACAATTTTTTTTTTCAATTAAAAATACTGATAATTAAAGCCAACTTATAAATAAAGTCACTGTTAATATAAAAAATTTTTCTCATAGTACATCCAAGTGTATAAATAAATAAATAACAAATACTAGCACTTTATATAGAATAATAACTTGAAGCTTTGGGTTACTCAGTGACCTTTAAGTGAACTTTTTCAAGTGAGAAGCAAATGCAAAGACATTCATGCACAAGTGCACTGACCAATCACAGGATAGACAGTTATGACACTCTTGAGTTTTAAGAGTACATTTGTTTATATGAAGAAATCCTAAGGATTTTTACAGGATTTGAGTCCAGGATAACGGTATTAGAGACCAAGCACTTCATTCCAAGATTTATTATGGAGGGCTTTCGAGAGAAATTTTGGCACTGTTTATACATCTTAGTAATATTCAGTTTGCACTGTAACATCACAGTTCCTAGTGGCGATCCCTTCCGGAAATTCACATGGACTTGCGATTGCTCATTCGTTAGTCAAAAGGAACACTCAATATAAATGATCATAATCTACTGAAGAACATACTCAACATTAAAGCTTCAGTTAAGCCTACTGAATTGAACACGAGTAAACAAATGGCAAACAATTTCAACACTTTAAATCTCATCACTGTCAAATAACAAGAAGATATATTATGGCCATTATTCACTTATTTTATTTTTTCCCAGTGCATTTGCACCTGTATAATATGGGGCTGGCCATTCCAAATGCACCTGTATAATATGGGGCTGACCATTCCAAATCCAGCATTAATGTCCAAAAAAACGACCATTTTTTAATATTCTCCACATTACAGGTATAAGCTTTAAAAGGAGCATTTACTGGAACCAACTTCATCATCATTAGTCGCCTGCAGAGCAGGTGACCACAAGTTTTCTCCAGTTTTTGTGGTCTTGGGCCATTGAGATAATTTGGTGTGGCTGCAGCATTCCCTCAGGATCACCCAAAATGCACTGGATATATTGTAAAAACAGAATGTACTGGCGCGATGCAGACCTGTACATACAAGGCGTATTCTTTCACAGGCTCATTATCTGGAAGGCGAAGTATATGGCCCAGAAATTTGAGCTGGCGTGTTCTTACTTGGACAATAAGAGGACCTAGAGTTCGGAGTTTCAATCCCTTGTTGTGCATTTTGTTTCTTTAAGCATGTCACTTAATCTGCATTGATAAAATTAGGTACCTAGTGGGGTTGCCTGCTCTTACACTGATATAGCAGCAATGCTTAGACATGTGGACTGAATGACTAATGATAAAAAAAAAAACAAAAAAAAAACCGCTTTGTAACCAAAAGAAAAGGCACTAACATAACGTAAGAGAACGTGTAATATGCATTATCAAGGTCACAGGTTCAAACATTCAACACCTTGGTGAAGTCAGACAGGTATGGTTAGAATACAGTAATGGATCATTTCACAGCATTGTTGTCATACTATATTCGTAACACATTAAATTTCTCGTAAGTATTAGTTAATCCCGACCAAACATTGTTTCTATACAATATTGATAAGCCAGCAAATACCCAGATCAAACTTTCTATAGTAGTATACAGTGTTACTAACTGAATAATTAAATAATTTTGGATATCTAAATAGAAAACCCTTTAAAAGCATTCCTATCTATTTTACTTTTTAATAAAATTTCATCTATTTCTATTTTGAGGTTTCTTAAAAAATTTATTTCACTTATTTTTTAGTTTAATATTACTAAGCTTTTTTATATTTTACTGCTTTTTTGATTAAAGAAAAATTTTTACTTTTTCTTTAATTTTATTGTTTAAGGATGGTGTTTTGGAAATCTAGAATTTGATATTTTATTTTTAAGATTGATCAAATAATATAATGAAAAACTTTATTGAATTTGAAAATGCAACATAGGCCTACTATCACAGGCATCAGACCTATTCCTAACTTGCAAATAGGCTATGGAAGAAAAAGTGGAAAAGAGAAGACACAACCTGTTGCAAAGACCTACCACTGCAGACACTAGTTCCTTAATCATCAGCAAATACTTACAAAAATGAAGATAAAGAAGAAATGTAACAAGACCTTTAAATATTGACATAGCAATCTAAATGAATATATTTCTAATACTAAGATGTATGTATGAAAAACTATCAAAGGTTTACAATACACTTAAATAGTCGGCTTTCACTCAAGTATAAAAACAAAACAAATCAGTAGATGGCGGTGTTTTCACACAATAAACAATCTCATCACGATATTGCTACCGAGAGTCAGCATTCACATGTGTACTTTCAATCCATTTAAAAATGTCATTAGATATGCATGATTGAGCAAATAACCAATGCTACACAGAGAAAATTAATGTATGCATAGTGAGCGATGCATTCACATGTGTACATTCCGTCAATGTAAAAATGACATTAGATATGCATGATTGAGTAAATAACCAATGCTACATAAAGAAAATTATGTACATAGTGAGTGACATAGCCAATGTGTAGCTTAGGTCTACTGGATAGCGATATACCGTGGTAGCTAGGCAAGATCGTCATACAAAATCTACTTTCTTCAGTAGTGCTTACCATTATCAATGGTTTGTAGTAAAAAGAAAGTCTTAACCCAGATTCAAACAACATTCACTTTAACTAACATTGCAGATATTTCATTTCATAGAGAAAATGCATCAACATGACTTGAATGTGCTCAAAACCAATGAAAATCTTAGTATTCATTTATAGGGATGCTTCGTCTCACTACATTTAGCAATGTCTCCCTTCACTGATGGGCTCAGCCTGAAAAAACTCTTAATATTTCTTAGTATAAATGTAGATAAAAATGACATCAAATTTGTTCTGATGAATCACTAAGAAGTTTATGAAATATATGTTGCCTATTAATAACTTCAGCACATTTTTTAAACAAGTTAATCATTACAGTATCAATAACCATTTCAGTTGTTTTCTATCGGTTTGCTAATGTTTGTAATTGTTTTCTATCCCAAGAGGAATGATTTTTGTCACATAACCTGCATAATTTGGTTTTATGAATATTAAAAAGAACCATTCTTTTTACAGTGCAGTAACTCTCAAACAGGTTTAGACTTTCTAGCATTCAATTGGGTTCAAAAATGAGCAATTCATAAGAACATTATAGAATCTTTCTACTGTATACAGTAGACATTCTTATTATATTCTATGTAATTTTTGTTTTGTATTTTACTGTTATTGTTCTTATTACTGTTGCTACTGCTCTATCTATAATCTTGTTACTAAATAATTTATTATTTGATGCATAATCATTTTAAAGTTGTTAATAATTTGCTTCATTTTATATAATTATTTCTGTTTATCCTTCCAAAACAAGGAAAAAGAACGTTGATATTTATTTCAAAACTATAAGGGGTTTTCTTACAGAATTTGGTAACTATACTCGATCCTATAATTTACTGTTGTATTTCACAGTTGCATTCAACACTACTAGTACTATAAACAATAGGCTGTCAAAACGCTAGAAGCCTGTAACATAGTAAATCATAGTCAATTATTAAGCAGTAATTCATTGAAGTTTGCAGCTTCATAGCTACTCTCTGAATCACTTAATCTAAAAATTTCAACTGCTTTATTTTGAAGTTCATTCTTATATGGGATTAAGTACATTTAGTTTCTAATCCAATAACTCAACCAAAACCCATTATAAATTAATGAAAGAACGATGCAGACTTCGATTAAAGTATTAATTCATTAATTTATGACTTCTTAGCTAATCCTTGAGTCACTATAGACCAGAAATCTCAACGAATGTTTTTTAAGTTCATCCTTAAATAGGATTAAGCACATTTTCTTTTCAACTGACAATTCAGCCATTGACACAGCAGTGAGAAATTAATCATCGTATTTAAGAAGCAGATATTTCTATTCAATAAGATTATTCTAAATCTGATTTACCAAAATAACGCTACATAAATAAAGTAGACAGCTGTTTGGAGACAATAATGTCAACAAACTTCATTTGATCCATCTGTTCACACAGTAAAACTACAGCCTTACACAGCATTCATATAAATGAACTACCTTTTTAAATAGGTGATTGTGCTTTAATATTGTACACAATATTAAGACAATTATTTTTTATTTTACCATAATAAAAAGTTAAACAACCTGGTAGGTAGACTTATAAATGTATAATATTAAGATACTCTATTTCACCCATGTGAAAATGCTTTTACAGCAATCACACAATGAACTGCTGGTGACTGTGCTTTACACAATCTAAGATGATTATTTTAAGTCTTATTTGTCAATAAAAAGCTAAATAACAACCAGGAAGAGACTATAATATTAAGAAACGTTATTCGATCCATTAGCATCTGTTCACACAGTAAACTTCTTCAGGCGATTATGCTTTACAGTGTCCACACAATAAACTGCTATATTGTCTTTAAAGACTGTGCTTTACACTACACAAGTTTGTATTACTGTATCATGCAAGCTACCTTGACCACTTACAATATTGCATACTGTACTTCAGGGTACACGAGTTGGAAGAAATCACTTCCACTTGGAAGAGATCTGTTTAAATGACCTTTCTTAACTAATTATAATTTGTTGTGCATGGTAACACCCATTGGCCTTGACTTCCAGGAGACGATAATACAGGGGTTAGTAAAAACCTGCCAATATCATGAATTTCTAGCAGATGGGTTATTTTTCGGAAGATTCCTGCTTGGTTGGGGGAGTGCAGTAGCCCTTCCCAATTTCCAGAAGACTTGAGGTGGGACTTCGCAGAAGACTTGCCCCCCCACAAAACCGCATACTTTGGCAATGATAACATATATGATGATAACATTTTCAAGACAAAAATAGTTTCCCATTTTTTTTTTGCAATTCTGAGACTTATACATGCAAAAAGTTTCAACACGTAGTAGATTAAGACAATTATTTTTTATTTTACCATAATAAAAAGTTAAACAACCTGGTAGGTAGACTTATAAATGTATAATATTAAGATACTCTATTTCACCCATAAGTGTGTGTGCACACTGTAATCTACTTCATGTGAAAATGCTTTTACAACAATCACACAATGAACTGCTTGTGACTGTGCTTTACATAATCTATGATGATTATTTTAAGTCTTATTTGTCAGTAAAAAGCTAAATAACAACCATGAAGCGACTATAATATTAAGAAACGTTATTCGATCCATTAGCATCTGTTCACACAGTAAACTTCTTCAGGCGATTATGCTTTACAGTGTCCACACAATAAACTGCTATATTGTCTTTAAAGACTGTGCTTTACACTACACAAGTTTGTATTACTGTATCATGCAAGCTACCTTGACCACTTACAATATTGCATACTGTACTTCAGGGTACACGAGTTGGAAGAAATCACTTCCACTTGGAAGAGATCTGTTTAAATGACCTTTCTTAACTAATTATAATTTGTTGTGCATGGTAACACCCATTGGCCTTGACTTCCAGGAGACGATAATACAGGGGGTTAGTAAAAACCTGCCAATATCATGAATTTCTAGCAGATGGGTTATTTTTCGGAAGATTCCTGCTTGGTTGGGGGAGTGCAGGAGCCCTTCCCAATTTCCAGAAGACTTGAGGTGGGACTTCGCAGAAGACTTGCCCCCCCACAAAACCGCATACTTTGGCAATGATAACATATATGATGATAACATTTTCAAGACAAAAATAGTTTCCCATTTTTTTTTTGCAATTCTGAGACTTATACATGCAAAAAGTTTCAACACGTAGTAGTAAACAAGATTTGTGCCCCAACACAAAATGATCATTGCTATGCTTTTCTGTATACATACAACACAAGTCTTAATAACAATGCCCTTCTTTATTGAATACAAACTATTTATGACAACAAAAGTGAATGGTGAGGCAACAGTAAGTGTAATTACAAGGTAACAAACCATAACAATGCACTGGATTCAATCTTGTTAAAATCAATATTCAACAAGAATAGAATCACAATCATAACTACAGTATGTGCTTCACTTGAATCTATTCTGCTATCTGTCAAGGTCGTCGTAGCTCAGTGACTAGGGTTAGGAAAGTACAAAGGCAGTCATCAAACTAACAGGTAGCCGCACCACCATTTGCCCGACCAGGTACTAAGCTGTTCTACTGACAACTTCCAAATCAGTCTAGTGGGGACTAGCAAAGAAGCGCTAATAAGACCCAGGGAGGCTAATCTGCTAGCCTCTAGAACTGAGAAATGGGCCTCTTCAAGCATTTTAGATGTAGTCACAGCTATTTAAGCTTTTTACATGTAGTCTCAGCTATTTTTTAGTTTTCAACCGATCACTAGCAAGTCTCACACACAAGAACATATAAGTATTTACTGTTTTGGGATTTCTGCAGATATTATTCTCCTGAAGACGATTGGAGCAACTCAATCGAAACTTCGAGATATTCTCAACCAACAACAACAGTTTTTTTCAGAACTACTGTATATACGTGGGGTACCGCAAGTATTAATATACATTTCAGAGACATTTTAGCAAAAATTATGCTGATGCCCATTGTGGTTGATGGGGTAGTAAACTGAGATTAAAACTACATTCACATCAAGTCCAGATCCACTCTAGAGCCTGGGCAAAAAATAGTGGAGTTGTTACGTTTTTTGAATGCTGCGTTCACCTCACGCATGGAAAACGGTTATTCAGGTTCAAGTACATATGCATAAATTGAATCAAACAAGCGGAACAACATCAACATGCTCATTACTGATTGGTCTTAAAAAAAAACCTACAATTTCAAGATACAAATGGCTCTCAGATCCATCACTCTGGATCCAGAGTCTGGATTCGCAATCGCATAAATTTGAACTATCCTATTCTTTACCACTGAGCCAATTTTTATCATGACTTTTTGTCCGGCAAGGAACTGGACTTTGGTGTGAATGTAGCTTTATTTTTTTTTGTATATTCCAACTGTCATCCGGTTGCATCTTTAAAAAAAAAAAAAACTACTTGGGAAGGGGTTCACATCCGTACCCACAAGAAGAACAGATTAACAAGGGTTCGAAGTTCACGACAGCACGACAGCAATTGCTGTAGAAACGGCAAATCCCAGGATTGACAGCAAGCTTTTAGCTGTCGAGTTGCTTAACCCAGGCTAGGCCTAACAACTGATTTTACCCTTAAAAACAATAAAAACTGTTGATTGTTGCTGTAAAAGCCATAGCCTACAGCAACTTCTTCCTGATGGAGCATTTTGAGGAAATTCAAACCCTGTTAACATTCTCCATAATGTGATTGTCCAATCATCTATGATAAATGCAGCAATAGCAGTCATCACACTATTGAGAAAACCTAAAGCTATTATTAGAGCTGTCTTGGGTATTGAATGCTAATAGATACTGCAAATGAACTAACTGAATTACGTGTTGACCTTGTTGACCTTGTCAACCTTGTGCCCACTGCCTTTAAAACTTTCTATTATTTTACGAGGGATGTCCTTTTCTACTGTTGGAGGGAAATGGCATAATGTTGAGATCAGTATAATAGTACCAAACAATTCTGGAAATGTAAATTGTTGTTTATTTTATTTATTCAGTTGAAGAATGAAGTACTGTATGTCGAGTACAGAAAGAAAAACTGTTAATTTTTTTCCTCTGCATTTCTTCCTGTCTCTACAGTATATCTCTAAATATTACCATCCATGTACATTGTCCATCAGCCATCCACCATCCATCCATCAATCAATCAATCATGCATTGATTATCCATCCATCCACCCACACCCACCCATTATCATAGTTATTTAATTCAATGCTAAACTTAACCCTCCTCAGGTTTCCATTTTACTTCTTTACTAGCATTTCTAGTCATTTTTTTTTTTTACCTTTTCATTCATCAATTATCCATCAATTCTATCCACCCACCATCCGATCATTATTATCGTTATTTAATCCAATGTTAAATGTAGTCCTCCTCATGTTTCCATTCTTCTTTCTTCACTGGCATTTCTTCCCATTTTTACCCAATCATCCATTAATTATCCATCAATCATCCCTCAATCTACCCACACACCTACCAATCACTATTACCATTATTTAATCTAGTGCTCAAGGTAGTCATCCTCATGATGTTTCTAATCTATTTTTTTCACTGGTGTTTCTTCCACATTTTTTACCCACATCACATCATTTTTTCTATTTTCTTTTGTATTCTAGGTTGTAATGTATTTCTGATGTAGTGGATAGTTTCTCTTCTCTACAGACTGAGTTTATTGACTGCCGTCCCACAGGTTATGAAACTGGCACACAAAGTAATTGTAACTGACATTTACAACAAGACTGTAACTGAGTAAACTTAAACAAAATATTCAGAGATATATCCCACACTATGAATTATGTATACCAACAAATCCGGCAGGCTTCGCTCACTTCAAACCTGAAGACAATCGATTTAATTATAGAGTGTCTTTCATTATTAATTCAATGTTTGTAGAAGAGAAAGAATTTCTAAGAAGTTCCATCATTTATTTAAACATCCTGCTATAGTATTATTATACTAACTGTTAATTAACATTACATCTATGTTTATCTACAGTATCCTACGTTATCTTCTTTTTGCTGCTTTCATTATTATTAACCTTCTCCTTAACACAATCTCATGCAGTATGTTGTTAAGCCTACTGTACTATTAGTATTAAATTTGTTTAACATTAACATATATTTTTAATATAGTTGATCTGTATCTCATACGTTTATACACCACATCTAGATGTACTTTGTACTGTAGTATCTACAAACATAGTTATATAAACAAATAGATAATAAATGCAGTGCTCGAAAAGGAACATGTACAGTAATAATCGTATCAAGCATAGCTCATCAACAAAAAGTCCCTTTATTTCATTATATGAATAAAAGTGTCTCTGGCGGTAGTTCCACTACTGTATATGTGAGCATATGTGAGAGTTCTTATACACATCTAGATGTGTATAAGAGACAGAGTCACAGCTATTTAAGCTTTTTACATGTAGTCTCAGCTATTTTTTAGTTTTCAACCGATCACTAGCAAGTCTCACACACAAGAACATATAAGTATTTACTGTTTTGGGATTTCTGCAGATATTATTCTCCTGAAAACGATTGGAGCAACTCAATCGAAACTTCGAGATATTCTCAACCAACAACAACAGTTTTTTTCAGAACTACTGTATATACGTGGGGTACCGCAAGTATTAATATACATTTCAGAGACATTTTAGCAAAAATTATGCTGATGCCCATTGTGGTTGATGGGGTAGTAAACTGAGATTAAAACTACATTCACATCAAGTCCAGATCCACTCTAGAGCCTTTGTTCTTATCTTTAGTAGAGACTTTTCTTGAAAAGTTGATTTACACGATACAAGATAATTTTATTACATGAATATTATAAAGATATTTTTCTCAACTGACAATACAGAATACACTTACATGGTCGCATGCCACTGATTTGAAGTTGCTCTATTGCAGTATAGTAACATCTGTAGTGGGAAATGTACTATAGTTTAAGTACAGACAGATGTCAGGTGCATGATATAGAGACTGTCTTGTACTGAGACTGTCTTGTACTGCGGCTGTCATGAAGTTTGATGAAAGTCTGACAAATTATTTTTCCACATTTTAAACAAGATATATTCTGCGGGACCAGTACTTTGTATAAACTTCCCTCTGTATAAATCACAATTTGTATATACCACAAAGAATGGGCGCTACACTATATGCCATATATCATTGAGGTGCAATGCTAATAATTCATGTTGAAGTTGAGAAAAAACAACAGTACAAGTATATAAATTACTTGTTCTTGTTTATTTATGAGCTGAGTATCTTTCAGCAGTGATTAAGTCCACTTCTGATGTAGTAGTCTACCAACCTTTTGCTTTGCTTATAGGACGATTCATAACATTATCGTTTTGAAAAATCAATTGAACTGAAATCAGCTAGCGAGACAACAAAAACAGTGAGTTTATGATTGATACTGTGTTTTAGTATAATGTAAGCAAATATTACCTTGGGCCCTCGAGAGAATTCATGGCACCAGGAAGAATACATAAAATGTGTAGTAAATTGAATACATTAATTTATTCGTGGTGTCACAAAGAATAAATTAAATGAATGTGTAGAAAATAGAATAGATTATTATGAATATTATAAATGTAGATTCAATTAAAAAAAAAATAGACTGTACATAAAACACAGTGCAAGTAGTGGCCATACAGAAAAATATAATAAATTGGTAAGGAATACTACGGTATGGAATAATGCACTGGGGTATTTATTTATTTATTTTACTTATTTTTTATAAATTTGGCATGTTCATACTGTATACAAAGACACATAAAAATGAAGATAAAAAAAGACAGATTATCGGCATGCCAAGAGAGAATAATGGGCTAAAAGTCTGACACCAGGGTGAATTCTCTCTAAACCGCTACCCTGTACAAAAACAATGAAAACAAGAATTTAATAAGATTTTTTACTAGTATGGAATAAAGCGGGGTAGGATAAATTAGCTGGGTAGATCAAAATCATGTTGGATTCAGCAAGGGAGTAACACATCTGTTTTCACAAGGTGGTGGAGGATGCAGAGGGTGTCTGAGGTACTCTAATGATCCACTAACTAGAAATTCTATTATAAAATAGGATGGAACAATCATACTGTTGGGGTAGTTTCACGGGATTTCTTAGTTCAGTATACAGCTGTAATAATACAGAGCTGTTGGAAGAGTGTGTTACTGAACACTGTGCAATAGTTATCTTCATACCATTGATTTATATTCTGAATAGGATTCCGAATCACAAATCAGGAATCACAACGTCTACTCACAATATTAGGTCCTTCCTATTAACTGTAGAGTACATAGAGTAAAAAACCTGATTTCACATTTTACCTCAATTTACAATCGATCGATGCACATAACAATGTGCTGTTTTAATGTGACGACAGCACTTCCAAGATAGTATAATGCTAATGAATAACCTGACATGCACTCTATATTAAAGTTGACAAGACAATACTGACTGTCAAAAAACATTCTCTGAAAAGTCTGTACAGTAGGAACTGGATAGGTTGATTGTAAGCATAATAGTACCTGTAGGTGGATTCAATGGGATGCCAAGCTGGTATATGCCCCCTACATTTTTTTTTAAATAAAAATAAATTCAAAAGTAAGTCTGTGAGTGCCATTTCTGGTTTTCCAGATATGCCATTGTCTTAAAATTTTGCTCAGCCTCAACTGTGGTGATGTACAGTACTATAGACCTTCCATCTGCAAAACTAAAAGTCCCTTCCTGACCTCCCTCCCCCCTCCCCATATTTTGAATTCTTGGTGCTTACATACTGTAGTAAGTTGATGAGCTTGTGAATATTAGCGATGGATATTAGAAGTGTAGGGAGTGGATATGTAGTAAATAGTAGAGAGCGGACGAGTGGGTAGTGGTAGGAAGGCAGGTAGTTGCTGGTAAATTATAGGGAATAGATTGGGTATTAATGCACATGATACTAACTTGAATGCTATTAATAAACCTTATTAAACATCAGTTAAAAAGCTGAATTCTAAGTAAAAGTTCTGATTAATTAAAAAAATTTCAAGGCCAATACTAATTCTTTTCTGAAAAAAAAAACCCAAACAGGCACCTCAAAACTATTATACTACAGGGAATTTCATTACTTGTGTACAGGGTTTCAACATTGTATAGATATTGTAGGATGAAAAAAAATCTCCAAAATTTAATAATTAATCAATGTTCATGAATGAACACAATTTGTTATTACTTAACAGTATACAGTATTTCAAACATGATAATCAATCCTGTTGCAACCATGAGATTTTCTTTGTATGGTTCATCAAAACCTTCTTTTAAACATCTTTAACAAAAGCCATCCCCTTCTCTTGCATAAACGATTTAAAAGATGAGGAAATACATGCCAAAATGCTTCCCATCCAGGAATTTACACAGACCCCCACAAGAGTAGTTCCTGTACAGTAGATCCTATCAGCATGCCTTATTGTAGGTACCTCCTGGACCTCGAAAACCACCCTTAACCAGTTGCCTTAAGTTACCTACGGTAACTGCTCTACATTGCTTCCCTAACTGTTAGATTTTTAATAACATTAATTGAAATATATGATGTAAGTATAGTATATATGATTAAAGACTTTGTTATATTTGTTAAATTTCTTTTTAGAGTAGCTTATAATTAAAAAATAACTATTAATGCCTTAATTTAAAGGCCTAATTTTATAGTTCTAGAAGCTTTATGTGCAACATAGATTTGAAACTTAATTGAATTTCCAGAGATATAAATAAATTGCCATAATAAATACCAGGATTTAAGGTACATTAGAATGCAGATGTGGATTACTGTAGGTCTGCAAGTTCAGGTTCGATTCATCCAGATACTGCAATTCAGGTCATGTTAAGTTTATGCACAACTCTAATACATAATACTCATTATTGTTGTCTTTTTTTTTTAATTATTGATATAAGAATGATTGAATTAATACACATTGTTTGTCTACGATTAATGTAATGTAAAATATATGATGAAGATTTAATTTATTTATACGATCAATCATAAAAACAAATCTGACAATATGCCTAGGTCATAAGGACAATGCACTGGAGAACAAAAATGCACAGTCACTATGATTATGAGATGTGATGCATTTTTACAATCAACATTGTTTTAACTTTCCCTTGTATCACAATACCGAGGTCAGCTTAGCTTACCATTTCTAGTTAGCAATTAGGCCAAGAAAAAACCAAGAAGTAGTTTCTTGTCCTAATATTTTGAAAAAAGGAGAATGAGGGCGCTTTTTTTTTACTCCGAGATGGCAAATCCAAGATGGCCGATGGGAAACAGATACTACTTTCTAACTTTTACCAAGTAGACACATTGAAAGCAAATAAAAGAAGCACCAGACATGAGTCATACCATAGGCCTATGTATCCCCAACCACAAACAATCGAGAGGAGAATTTTACTGATGTGAGTTAGCCAGATATTGGTAAATTTCGTAAAATAAAGAAAAAAAATTTGGTGAGGCAGAAAAAATGGATGTGCAAGTAGATGAGAAACTATATTTTTTTTATTTGACCTTACATAATTGTGTATCATCTGGGATAGGGTGAGAGCACAAGCAAGGTTGTGCATGCTGGTTAAATTTATACTGATTTAATGAAATGAACAAAAATTTCAGTGTCATTAAATTTATTGTTTCTGTACTGTACATATTTTGCTCATATTAACTTTGCATTGTTCATGTTACAAGGGCCTCTCTGCATCAACTTTGCTGTAAAAGTTACCCTCTTAAAAGAAAGTTGAATAAAACAATAACATAAATACACAAATATATTGGATTCCAATATTGTATATATTCCAGATGACCATTAAGTCTGCAGTGCACTACATGGATTCCTGATATAGCCTTTTAAAAAAACAATCTTATACTTTCATTTTTAAGTGGATGAAAAGCACTTGTAAAATCTCACTCGTGAGATTTTTCCATGTAAAAGAAAAACAAGCAAATTAATCTGGGTAAGAATTTCAATTTAACTTCCCCATTATAATTATAATATCCTGCAATTGTTCTGAAAGCTGAGACTAAAACCCGATACAAGACATTTAAAAAAAACTTTTCAATCATTCTTGTGGGCGGATGGTTTTTTTATCCTACTTGGAAGGCTTTTGAATAATATGTAGATAGAGATTGTTCCCTTGAGATGGAGCATTAACTATTAATTTTATTCTCCAGAAAATTTAAATGATATCAACTTTTTATATAATCTTTATAATATTCAAAATGTTTCTGGCAATATGATGGTCTAATAACCATCCCACACATCTCTCATATTGATTTTTTATTCATTTCTTAGGAATATTTAATATCTGCCTAGTATTTGAATTTTTTCAAGAAGACAAACTCTAAATATAATAAACATAAATGGAGATAAAGGCACATTTACATTTCAAATTTTAAATAAAGATTTATAAATGACTTAATATTGCTTTTATTTAAATTTAAGTGAATCATATTTTGGATACTGCAGTCTGTATGTAGACAGTACTCAGCAAATTAATAAACTTTTTTTAAACATTTTTTATATTTCTTATTATTTTATTTACACACATTTTTATACTAAAGCAATTTCTGCTCCCTTTATTTTTAATACTGTACAATTCTATCACCTGCAGTGTAAACCTACTAAACTACAGTACTGTAGGTGGTATGGGTTAAAATTAAGCATGTTCTTATAATTTTCAATGTTAAGTGTATTTAAGTATTTTCACAACCAATAATTCCACTTCAAGGTAGACATTACATTGTATAATTATAATTTGTTTGTGTTTAATTTTTCTTAAATTCTGCAAACAGAACAGTTTGCATTTGAGTTGTGTAATTTTATAGAAATTTTTTTTGTCATTGATGTATAATATTGGTGATATTGGGTGCTGTGTCACAGCGTGTATGGTGTTAGACTCGTGAGATCCAAAGATCGAGACCGACACTTAAGGCATTGCTTGTGTCCTTGGGCAAGACGCTTTAAAAACTGGGGGGGGGGGGTCATGCTGTTAACCTGTTCGATGGTGACCCTGCTACGACTGTTCCAGTCAATAACTGTTACTAGAATTGATTATACGTGATTATTCGCTAAAGGACACTACATTAAAAAATCAACTGTGGTGTTCCGGTTTATTCATATGAACGAACGAAATTGACAACCAAGTTACAGTATAAACATTAGGCCTATATACTCACACGACCCACTCAATAGCTTTTTTTTTTTTAATTTTGGTACACTGTACAGTAGATACTGTAAAGTGTATACATCCAATATTTTTGTGAAGTTTGATGATCCAAAAATAACATCTGAATCTATTTGATTTAAAATCTTGGGAAACTGTAATTTGAAACAAAAATGGATAAAAAAAATTCCTGTGAGAAATTACATCTTAAATCTTTTATGATGAATCTTCATGGTTTGAAAATCGCTGCGGTAATCTATCTTATCATTTATGACGAATCTCCATAGCAATTTCAAACCATGAAGAATTACGAAAAGCAAAAATTCTTTCCATAAATATAAAAAGTAAATAAGAAATGAAAATTGAGATTTATCACTTACTTGTCACCTAGATATGAATGGAACTGTTAGAGGTGACATATCATGAATGGTGTATAGGGCCAACTCTTTGACATATCAAGGCCAACATGAATAATATTGGTCAAATCAATAATATTGCTTGCTAAGTTAGGTTGATTGGCAGGTTGAAATCAATTCTAACCGCAATAATGACAGACGAGTGACAGGTACAGTACAGCAGTGATTGGTAGTATAACATTCCAAAGGAGATTGAAAGTGACATCCTACGGTGTGTGTGTCCTCAGTGGCAGATAGGGGCAAGAAAGGTAATATTGTGTCTCCCTCCTCTGTTTTAAATGTAATGGAAAACCTGCCCCTTTGTTCTTTATTGAGGACCTACAATATGACAGTTGAACAAAATGTAAACTTGCATTTGTGAGACAGGCACGTACTGTTAGTAACATGTTGTGATTGGTCAGTTAAGTTTTATTAACTTTGTGTAACAGTCCACTATGGTTTGGTAGTTAAGGTTTTGTCTTTCAATCTGAGAGTTCTCAGTTTGAACTATACACATAATATGACTACAAAACAAGTGTATTCCTTTCTTCATCTGTACGTTATGCAGTAGAACGCAACATTAGTTCCTTTTTCATCTTATAAAGCAAAGCAGAGGAATGTTTCACTTGACTAGGTTTGATTGACATCTTATGAACCCTACTTTAAGATATTATTTTTAGTTAAATCTGGAAAATCCTTTAAAAATTCAATAAAATTATAAAATAATTCATTTGAATTCTTTGTTTTGGGGATTTTTTTTTTTGTGCTTCTGTAGTTGATTGACTTGATTTTGATTACTTTGTCCTTGGAAAGCAATAAATGTAAACAAACAGTAAATTATTAACAAAGATGAGATACCAATAAAAACAATTCAATTTTCACTGATTTATGACTTTATTTGGAAAAAAAAAAACCTTAAATTGATTATAGTACCAACAAAATGTAAGAGTCTATGCAAGGAATATTAACAATATGCACATGGTAATTGGTGAGAAAAAATATTTCTTTCATGTTCTAATTTTCAATTCAATTCAAATCTAATACTTAACTCTGTTCATTGTTCACTACTGTAGCCTAAAAGATTAAAATGTATACTTTATTTAGGATTACAGGTTGAAAACAAACCAAATTGATAAAGCAGCAGTTCCTGTTTCTATCTCATTATTCTGTTTTTAATTTGAAATGAGGCAAAAGGAGAAATGTTCCACTTGACTGGGTTCAAATCAGAATTATACAATCTAAATGAAGGATTAATACTGTGAGGATTAATTTGCTATTTTGGGAATACTGTAGCAATTGATACATTTTAATAAATTAAAAAGAACCAGGTGGAATTATGCTGTAGTTGAATAGATTAAGCACCTAAATTCACCTCTAATTATTGATCTAGGATGCAATATACAGCTGAACTAATAATACAAATATACTATTAATCAATGCAACAAAGACAAACAATAGCACACTCTCGTATCACACACGCTGATGAATGTCATCACTTTCCCAATTGCTACGCTTATTTTGTGTCATCTCTTCTACACATCACCAGATCAGTATGCCCATTCTGTGTCATCTCTTCTACACATCCCCAACTACTATGCTTATTCTGTGTATATTCTCTTCTACACTTTAATAGATTATACTCAAATTTTCTGTCATCTCCTCTGTAAATTCCCAATTGCTATGATTATTCTGCGTCATCTCTTCTCTACACATCAGCACATCAGAAGTGTAATGAGTGATTCAAGTGGTAGTTTTTATGACATACACTGCACAAAATCTAGATTGCAACTTGCACAAAAAATTAACAATAACATCGCTCTATAGGTGCTACAAAAGCTACACAGTCTGTGACTGTAAACTAAACTTATTTATTCTTTATTTGACAATTATTTTAGCTTTCACAGCTTGAGTGAAATGGCTTGCGCTATATTAATACTGTATACTAGAAACGTACACTCTAAAGCTACAGTATAGTATATTCTTTATGTTACATTACTTTTTGCTTGCTGTATGTCCCTTGTAGACTTGAAAGGAAACAAATAATAGATGGCTTTGCCACTGTACTACTGCCATATCAAAATCAGCTGACATATATTCAAACTTTGTGAAAGAGTATACACTATTATCATCTCATCCATTGTTATAATCTGTTATTATTTCCATAAAAATAAGGGAAAATAAATCACAAAACTGAAAAAAATAAATAAATAATAACCATCAAATTGTGAATAAATTGAAAAAAAAAATTGAATTGAAATTTATTGGATATTAAAAAGCTTTATCATGAAGAAGATAAGAATGAATTTAATTAACATGACAACTTTTATGATTTACCACTAAGAAATTCTATGTGAAAATTTAAAGATGGGATAAAAGACAACATTTTTTTTTATTGAATTATAATAAAAGTACTATTTGCGTTTAGGGGTGATTTTTTCATCATTACTGTGATTGCGACAAAACCCACATCTAATAAAATCCAGTTTCCTTCTTTGTTTAAACTATTCTATTATAATACAAATTTATGCATGTACCCTACAAAAACCTGTCGGTGATTAAATGACTCAAAGGTTGTTGACACAGCTAATGAATGTCCCAAAAAATAAACGAACCATAGGTTAATGTGATGTTGACAAACGCAAAGATATTAACTACCATGAACGAATTAGTCGCCGGGAAACCAGGGTAATCAACTCTCCTGCATTATTAAATTTCTTTAAACTTAAAGTTGCTGTCACATAAAATCATTTGTTACTTGAATGAGATGAGACCGTGGCTATCATCATCAGTAAAATCTGAGAAATTGAAATGTTACAATTTTCTACGTCATTGTTGAAAATGTATAATTCTTGACCACTCTATTCTGTATTAATTGCCTACGTATAATAGGTCGTGACCTCATAATATATCCAGACATGCCAACTAAAAACAAGATGTAGTGCACCATTAAATATCACCTAAATTATTGAAACATTTAAACATAAAAAAATAGGCCGATGGCATATCAACTAGAATTATATGCTTTAATGTGGTCATGTTAAAAAGGAGGATTTTCAGAAAAAATAAGGGAAGAATCAGAAAAGAAAATGAAAGAGTAAGGTATGAATACTAATCATTTGTCAGCTTAACTTTTAAAATATACCAGTACCTATATATCAACCGAAATGATGTTAGTACTCAAATACTTATTTACAAATGTGTTGAATGTGTTTATTAGAATGTAGGTAAAATGGCCCCTGAAAAAAACCCCACAAGGCCCCCCCCCCCACCAAAGAAAATGACTCTAAATGACAGGTAGGTAAAAATGCCCCCAATTTCTAAAATTATTAATAAAACTGGTTTTTCTTTTGGGTTATTTTTTACCAGAGTCATTTTTATCCGGGCATTTTTTGCAGGGGACTTTTCTCTGGGGCCATTTTTCTGGTGCCATTCTTTCCATACATCATTTTAATATGAACACTGTTTTCACAGAAATATGTTCATCTTGTGTGAAATTGTAATATTGTGATGCATGGTAAAGACATTAAATTTTGACAAAAAAATAATGTTACACTATGAAGTATGAACCTATAGCACATAAACAAAAATGCACAATAGACAATTGTGCACTAACAATACAAGTAGTTGTTACAGTAGATGAATCGGTGTAGAGTTTGAGTGCATAGAAAGAGCATGGTTTATGCAAACATGCATGTATTGCAAAATAGCTACACGAGTTCTCTTCGAAAAAAATCTCAGTATATGTTATTATAAGTAAGAGGTTGTTTAAACTTGAAACTTCAGTTTATTTACTTTAATTCCAAGTGCCGGGAACCAAGTAGGCATGAGCCTGAAGGGCGGCCCCCAGAAAACTTACTACTAAGAAAAAAACACCAACAAGCCAAGCAAGAACCAAGAGGAATGGATGGGTAGACTGAGTTTATTTAGGAGAATGGTACTCTGCAATCATTTCAAATTTAATTTTTTAGTTTTAAATTGGTTGAGTTGAGCATTGGCCTTAAAAGATTTAGGAAGTAAAAGCTGATATTTAGTTGAGGAACGTGAAATGAAGAGGCCTGACAAGTCGAATAAGGATGAATATATTTGAGTTAAGAATTATATAAGCCAGAGCAAACCTTTGAATGATCCACCAGGTTCTCTTGGTAGGATACTGTACATGTAGATAATGCTTGCAATTGCAATAAATAAAGAAAAAGTTAATTTGTACCAGGAAATAGAAATGATGTGAGAGACATGACCTATCTAGTATTTTTTATATTAGTACTATGTAAAATCAAATTGCATACACTGGACTAATTACAATCTTACAGATGGGCAGTGCTAGCTATGCAACAATTAGGACACGGGTAGAGCTATAATTAAGTGATGGGCAGAAAATAGGCCACCCTGGTGGAATTGGGCGTCATTGAGCCTGCCAATCTGATGTGAAGCCAGAACAGTTACATTAAAGTCTTCATTTTCTAGTATCACAATGAATGAGAGTCCCATATTTCGTTTAACTACAAAATAATATTAACCATAAATGTCAAATTTTATCTGCAAATAAATATCATGCTTTTGTTTCTGTTGACAAAGCCTTAAAAATGAGAAATGAATTTAGCAAAAGCTAGAATAGTATTTACAGTAGTATGAACTCTGCTTGCAAACTAGAAAGATTCACAGCTGGCATGCTAAGGCACGTCAAATTCAAGTGGATCTGTACTGTAGTGGCCATCATAAATAAGGGACCAGCAAGATTATTAAACAACGTATGCGGAGTTTTAATTAATTTGGTCTTTGTTCAATAGTGAAATAATGCTTGTACTCTCACACATATTTCCATGTGTTTGTAAACTTTCGAAAAAACCCCTTGCACATTAGATTCTTAATGGAACGAAAAATTATATTACTGATGAGAAATTTTAATGGAAGAATTTAAACTAGGATTAAAATTTGCTTTCACAATCAGAATATAATCTTATATGATAGCATTATCAACAAGGTATTGTTGCATACACCGTAGCTGTAAATTTGGTATGTTTAATAATATCATTTAGACTTTTGGTAAGGAAGTATTTACCCAGTCAGTTTTGTTTTGTCTCTTTTTTTTTTAATAATTTAATTAAGGTCTGATAGTAGGCTAGACTGGTCAGACCTACACAAACTGAATGAATGGTATTCATGGATAACTCCAGGACTTGAATCAGGGATTAGGATCAGAGAAGATCAGGAATTAATGGATTAACGATTAAATTAAACTTGATTGACTTAATTACTTGATCATAGTTTAAACACAACTGCTGTACTACATGAACTACATGTTTAAAATACTATGAAAACATTTAAATTCCCATCTCATTACTTTATCTAAGTGAAATGTTTTTTTTTTTCTATTTGTTTGAACTTTAGTTCCATGTACTTTGCAATGTGTTTGTGATGTATTTTTGTATATGTAGATTACTGTACTGTACGCAAATATTTTTTTTAATGTATTTTATCTCTACGTTTCAGAGGTTTTTGATTAAAAGTAAAATTTTTTTTTAATTTTCGTAAAGTACAGAATTTCAAAGAGTATAAGTCCATGCTCAAGTACTGTATAAGCCCATTCCTAACGTTAGGCTTCATTTCAGAGGCTAAAATTAATCTGAGTATAGGCCTAAGCCCATGTATAATTTTCACAACTGAAGTATAGCTGGACTGATTAAAAGTCGTGAAACAAAAAGAAAGCGTTGAAATTAAGAATTCCATCATAAAAAAATCTGATCACAAAGATAAAAATTAGATTTTACCATTAGTACTGTACTGTATCTTTAAACTACTGTCATTTGGTATAGTACTAGTAATATAATTTGGACATTATTTATTTATTTATTTATTTATTCTTTCTTTATACTGCAGGCACTTTCAGTACTAGTGCACTGATTTTCAAAGTGGTACAGTAGATATCTTATAAACAGGATACTATAAAAGGAATCAAATTTATAAATAAAAAATATAAACAAACATAAAAACAAAAATCAGTCATAGAGAAAATTCAATGCAAATCTTGTGTAATAAGGAAATTTTTAAATGTATGAATTTGGTATAGTACTAGTAATATAATTTGGACATTAAATTGGATGCCTAGCATACCTATCTATTTGATTAATACCAACGCCAGTTTATGGAGAGATAAAAGCTTATATTTTACTGCAGTGCCAACTAAATGATATGATCTGTTCAGTCGCCCTAATTAATTAATGCAATACATACGTCTCATTTTTGGTTAAAGACTGTTAGTGACCGCTTTATTGCTGTAAATCTAGACGTCATATAATTTCTTTGATGTGCTATCAAACAAAATAACAAAATATAATAATTATAATTTCAACATACTGAAACTTGACGCAGGGTACCCGGAACGCCGCCCTCAGCGGCGTGTGCGAAGCGCAACTCATAGTCAGAAGTAGAACGTGAAATTTTGATACGGTTTTGTAGTCAGATTTGCGAGAAAAACTTCAGCTTCCCGTATTTCTCGACTGAGACGTTAGTGGCAGCTGTAATTTGTATGGCAAGGAGATGGAGCTACCCTTAATTCGTATTGAGGGAATTTATGCCCACAAACCTTGTAGTTATTAATAGTTTGGTTATAATAGAAAATTTTAATTTTTTGGTGACATCACACTCACAATATAGTTAGCATGCAGTCAATGTTAAAAGTTGTTACCACAGTACTATGTATTCAGAATGATCAGAATGCAGATGATGACAATATTGCCTAGTGTAGAGTAGCTAAATTGAAATTGACTGAGCATGTGGTAAACTCAGGTTATTTCACAATAACTACCTTTAACCTTGTTTATTACTAATGACTGTAACATGTTAGCACAATAGCTATTATGCAAATACTGTATATTGAGAAACAATCTGTATTGTTTAGATGCATTGTGAAACAGACTGCATGCCCAGAATCAGGTTACTGTATTATTAAATTATGAAGGAATTACACAATATTGTAGTGTCAAAAAACCGAGAATGCCCATATATAGACATGATGTGGCTATATATGGTCATGCTCATGTGATGTCATTATGACCATATTTAGGCATGTCACATGCTTTTTTTTCTAATAAAATTTGATAGATACTGTACTTATGAAAATTTGACAAGTTAATGTAAGTTTGAGTTTTTTTTAAATGTCTATGATATGGTATATACAGTAATAATACGGACTATAATACTACAGTAATAGTTAGTCTTTCAATTGACCCTGCCTTACTGAAAAGTGAACTTATCATTTCCACATTAAACCCATCAACACTCAGCCTTCATACAAATTCATCCTGAGTCCATTTGTAATGCCAGTATTTCTATAATTGTTTTGTTATCATAAATTGTATACTTCTGGCCCTTCAATTGAATTGAGATGAAAAGTTTTTTTATATTTTTTTCCTCCGATGCAAGTGACTCACAGTCAGTGTAAAGTACAGGATGGAAGCGATAATGTGAATTAAACTTCATTGCATTGTCCACACTTTAAAATTGTATTTGACAAAAAAACTGTTGTATGCCCATATATAGTCACGATATGCCTATATATGGTCATGATGTGATGTCATCATGACCATATTTAGGCGTGTCACATGGTTTTGTCAAATAAAATTTGATAGTCTGGACAGGGTTTAAGAGAGTGAAGAAGTGAACAAAATATATCTTGACATAAAAGAATAAACATGGATACTGGAATTGCCACAGCACCATATAAAATCAATCAATCAATTAATAAAGAAATCAATCAATCAATCAATCAATTATTCAGTCAATAAAAAACACAATAGCGTTTACTGAAAATTACAGTACAGGATGATAGTGATATTGTGACTTAAATCTCACTGTTGCATTATCTACACTATAAAATTTTATTTGACAAAAAACTGTTAGTGTGGGATCAAACTTAGAGCAAAGTAATCATTTTTTTTCCAAAAGACCAAAAAGCCCAAATTCAATAAAAAAAAAAAAACTTAATATTTTTTATTTTATTTTATTTAATTACTATTAAATCCCATCCATGGTATCAGATTACATATTGTATGTGTAACCATCAGTACAAGTTTAAGCGACAGAAAATTATTTAAAAGATGAATAACAAAAATAATAAATGTCAACAGCAATATTTCTCATTAATAATGTAATTGTATTTGTTTGACCAATTGGTCATGTGTTCAATTTTCTTGTATTTCATTGCACCTACTCTACCTCACCTATTTTCTTAAGCCTTGTATAAAATCAATAGAATTTATAGTGGACCTATCCAGGTAAGTATTCATGAAATAGACTTTGTGTTTGTGGCATTAAATATTAAATTGAATTTTAAATTTTCAATGACATACTTAATCCAACAATGTATTTCAAATCAAATTATGCAATGGTATGAATACACAATTCAGACTTCTAAATTTGGAAAGGAGCTGTGCCCTTGTGTTTGCCTTCAATTTAAGGGTTCTTGGTTCAAGCCTTGCTGAATCATTTTTTTTTACACCTAAAGAAGGTGCACTACTACTGCATGTGACTCATTTGTATAGAACATCACATAGATTAGCCGCAAATCGTGAGTCACATTCTGTTGGATAATTATGAAATGAAGTTTTTAACGATGACACAAGTTTGAAACATCAGAAATTCTGTGGTATAGTACCAGGGAACAAACCCAAATCCTGGAATAACAATATGTGTGCCAAACCAAATTATTGCAATCTGATGAACTGCCAACAATAATCGATGTTTTAAAATTAAACTTAATAACAGGTGAACAAAATTACTTAAGTAACATACTGTTCGTGTAAAGTTGGTGCAGTGTACAGGTTGGTGGTTTAAAATAATATAAAATACACACAAAAAAAGTTAAACTGCAAGTGATTTGTGAAAATTGCAAATTAAATAATCATATCACTAAAACTGGTTTCATGAGATTTAGTTTATACAGTATTTAAGAATCACCAATTATTTACAATAATATGTAAATAAGTCTTACCAATAGAAAGTTTTATAGCATAAATAAATCAAAGTCCATTGATTTAGAGTGTACTACTCTTTGTCTCAAAAGATTTTCAAAAACAGTGTAAAGCAATAACATAATTTAATAAGGATAAGGAACATTAAGACTGTGACTGCCTTAATATTGCAAGCTATAAAAATTATAAAGCCTCTGCAGTCACCGTGTCTTATTTCTGTAATTCCAGATATTGACTGACCAAGGAAAATAAATATTACATGCAAAGTTCAAGTTATGTGGACATCTGGATTGAAATTATCATTTGGATGTCTCGATACTTGGGACGTGGAGCCGTATTCAGTTGTGACAAAAATCATGATTGAGCGTCACAATTGGGTTCCAAAGGTTGCTGGCTCAAAGCATGTATTAGTCCCTATTTCTTTTTGCTCCACTTCACGCTATAATGAATACTAGTCTCCCTCAAAAGAAAGACACCCTCCAATTAAGGGCCACCTCCAATCAAAGACCATTATTCTGTGGTCCCAAATTAACAAATTTATTTTATATTTATTATTCTAATGAGAGACAAAAGCTGCTAAAGACCATAGAAATCCCAGTCCCAAAAGTGGTCATTAATTGGAAGGAGACCTGTACTTGCACAATGGTTAATGCAAATTCAGCAAAATCACAAAACTTGCGAGCAAGGAGGACAAAATTTTTGATGATGTTTACATTTGCATTGTGATAAACTAATGAAAATAAATGCAAGATATCTTAAGCCAATGTTCAGCAGACCTGACCTATTTTTCATCAGTGGGAAAATTAAGTGGATCTTGATTAAAACCACAATGTGACGTAGAGTGCAAGACAGATTGTATTCACTGATGGTTTGCGCAGCCACCAAGGAAGAGCAGACAGTGTCAACACCTCAAAAACAGAGGATTTGTCAGCTGACGCAGCGTGTGCCCAGTTTTACAACGCTAAACAACCACTCTCAACAAATGAGTTCCATTTCAAAGTTATATTTTTATCACATTTTATATCGATGCTAAGAACAAGAAAATAAATAAAGGAAATACTGTATATACTGATCTTAAAAGTCATAAAAATAACTAAATTAAACTCACTTTCCAATGACTTCGCATAGTTCATAAACATCGTCGAATAAAAGGTCCTCCTCGGCCATGGTACACTATCTCCCGTAGTCTCAATCCTACGAAATATTAACTGCAAAAACATAAAAAATAATTTCCTTTCTTTCAAATTTCTTTAATTAGAAGGCTATGGCAGATAGGCTAAACACACCTACTGTATTTATTTATTTATTTAGCACACACTTGCACCAAGGATTGGCAATAGCAAATATATCACTGTCCTAAGTAGGTGACAATCCCTTTTGCAAATGAACATACAATCACAATGCTTTAAATACACACACAAACTAAATCTCAATATGGGAGTTAAGTTGTTTTGGTCGTGAGAAAAAATTCTGACAGGAACTGAACCCAGGGAAGTGTGGAAAGGATTTTTTTTGTTATTTATTATCTTAAAATTTTTTATTTTTACAGGTTTTTAAAGTAAGGATATTAAGATTATTAGAGGGTTGATATCTTAAATTTAAACATTATAAAATATATTTTGTATCAATTTTCAGATACAACAAAAATAAATTGAAGGTACTGTATACAACAAAGCAATGACATTTTACAATCAACCTAGCTTTACAATAAATCAAGAACAATCTTAATATAAAATAATAAAATAAATATTTGAATTGGGAGAATCTCTAATTGTTTTTGGTTCTGCGGAAAATAAGCGATCCAACAGGATTGAACTAATTAACCTAGAATTGGAATGTGAAGACCTTATCCACCATAAACTCGAAATACAATGTGTAAATTGAGGTGGATATTTACCATGTGGAGGTATAAGAATAAACTGTTTACAAATTAATACCGTACTGTATAACCTGCCTATAAATAAGGCAAGTAACAACAATTGCAATGTAGAAACAAAAGGTTTTAGGTCCGGCCCTAAAGGGACCTGCCCAGAGGGCTGATCGGATCGTTAATTCACAGCATGCAGACTCGAGGTGTTCCACAGCTGTGGCTAAAAATAGGCAACACTGCGGTCCGTCCCTAAAGAGACCCGCCCAGTGGGCTGATTGGATCGTTGATTCACAGCATGAAGACCCATATGTTCCACAGGGAATCTTGTTGCTAAAAATAACTTGTTACATCATGCATTACAAGTGGGCGGTCTTCCTTGTGATGGGTGCGTTTGGTTGGATTGGTTGTTTTTTGGGCAAAAACTAACCTACGACATCAAGAAAGTTTAGGCAACGGCTGGCCTAGCTCGAGGTACTGTAAAGAGCAAAGCCTAGGCGCCTAGGCCTATGCCTACTAAAACTATAATTTGTTCCCTTCCCCGTCTCCCACCCCACCCCAAAAAGAAGGGGGATAAAAACCTCCTGCCCTCATCATTTTTTTTTTAAAGAGAGTGAAATCTAATAATTTTTTCTATGTGCTCTTAGCAGAGACAATAACAATAAATCAAACAGTTCACTCATTAATAATTATACATGTAGGCCTACTTACTATACTTTAAACACTTCCAATTAAATTCAAGCAAAGATTCTCATAGAAAATCTTGTCTTAACTCCAGTCCAAACTTTATTTAAAGTACACAGAGTGCAGCATATATTCTGTCTTGATAGGTTACACATAATCTAGCTAGGGACTGGGCCTAGTCCTATTCTTAGTTTAGGTTAGTCAAACAAGTCAAGATTAAACGGCTGACCTAGCTAGCACACACAAAAATCTATAGGCCTACTTCAGACTTCCATCAAAAATCATTGAAGCAAGGCAGTAAGTGCAGTTATTTATAAAATATGGATGTACAGTATAATGTTGTATTTTCAATTTGTATTTAGGGCCTAAATCATATAAAACACTATCTATAAACACACAAGACAACCAACACTTAAAAAACAATCAATCATACAGCTTGGTTGCCCTAACTAAATAATAAATATCTTGATAGACACTGTTCGCTATTCGTAATAAACAATTCGACCATCGACGATATGACAGATAGGCCTAGCTAGTAACAGACACCAACTTCTCGGTACCCTAGGCCTATCACAAACACAGCACGGATGTCCTTCAAAAGCCAGGCAATGTGATGAACTCACGTCATCTTCTTTCCCTTGATTGACTGCAAAACATTTCAGCCTGGCCTAGGCCTAGCTAGCATAGCCTGGGCCTATGCAAGCAAAATAATTACTTCTTCCTTTCAGACATACTTACATTCCAAAAAATACTATGACGCCTGTTTTTACAGACTTGGTTTTCAACAGAAGAACTAAATAAATTCCCTAAGAGAACGTATAATCTTAATATTCAACCTCTTCAACAACTTTTCAACATTAGAATTTAGTGCACAGGGCTGGGCAATTCAAAGGCGCATGCGTAGCGACCTTATTCGCGAATGATGGGATACAAATAGATAAACACACCACCACAATACGACTTTGGAAAGACTACAAACTTTACATTTTACAAGAGGGAAGCATTACGTCAGGACGTCAGGACGTTTCCCCCTGCGTACTGAAAATGATAAAATAAAGATATTTTTTTAGCGAAACATAAATCGAGATTTCATGTTCACATAATGAGAGTAGATTTGTTAATCTTTGACAAAAATATAAATCTGAAAAATAAATAACAGACTGATAAATTGGTTTGTTCACTCAATAAAAAAAATAGGGCATATTAAATGCTTTAACATGATAAAATAATTTATTAACTTTTAATGAGACACCAGTCAATTCAGTTTTTATAGGTGACGTTTAAGGAAATTCTTAAATTTAATAACGGTAGATTACAGGTCTATGGAGAAAATTGGAGTTAAGTTGTATACTACTTCAAGACGCTTGCCTTCTAATCAAATGGTCCTGGTTCAATTTATTTATTCCTGTTACGTAGCACTTTCTCGGCTTTATTAAAATAAATCTATTCCCTAAAAGCCTCATAAAACTGGTTTTTAAAAAATGCATGGTAGAATCGGATGCGAATAAAAAGGTGGTGACGCAAGATAATTGTCCGGCCCTCTAATATATATCGAGAGGGGACGGATACGTACTTTCTCTCTTATCATCTCGCAATGTGAGTACTACATAGTTGGGGTACTTTTAAATAACATAAAAGGCACGGACCACTGATCTCTACTATAGCTCATTGGCTAGTTTTAGCGCGGTCACCGACGCCATGTTGGAGGGCCTATGTGACGTATTTTTGTTTAGCTATGTTTGTTTTGGTATTTGTTTAAATTATTGTTAAAAATAACGATTCTTGCAATAACTTTTAATAATAAATTTAAATTTAAATTAATGATTATTTTTCAAATCATCTAACCACTTGAATTTACTATTTATGCAACTTTTTTAAAAAAGTGCAAGCAAAGTTATATGCGTTGTTAGTGATCAATGCCATTATAACAACGCGACTTCGCTCGTGCTTTTGTAAACTGCATAAACAGTCACGTCGAGTGGTTAGATGATTTGAAAAAATTCTTACGTTTAAATTTAATTCTTATTTATTGAAAAGTATACGGTATATATACTGTCTCTTATACACATCTAGATGTGTTATGTATATATAATTATGTGTATATATATATACATGTAGTAGTGTGTATTTTTTGTGTTTATTAAGCCTTTGATTCTTATTATTTGATTAATTTATTTTGCTATTCTTTTAAATTCCCCTTTAGATTAAAGTAATACAGTTCTAGGATAGGTTATCAACCTGAGCTGCATTCCATTTTCTATAGTCTACAGTATGCAATACTCTCTATTTCTTAGTAGATTGTTCCCCTGGATTTAGTCAGTGTATTGTACATTCCTGTGGTCTTATAAGGGAAGTGTCCTGTCCACCTAAACTTGATGGATGACCGGAACCAAGATAGGGAATGGAAAGTGACTTAGGGTGTTAACCAATACTAGGAACCAATAAGAATTAAATTTTCTGATGATTAATAAAAATAATAAACCAATGGAATACGTTAATATGCGAACAAGGAGGAGTCATGTCCTTCTTTAAAACACTCCCAACAGTTTGATAGAGAGGAGCAGTTGAGAAAGAAATCCAGTCCAGCGAGAGGAGAGCGGTACCTCAGCCCGAGGGCAGTGGCTCTGGCCATTTGGCTATTCCATCAGAGTACTGTACCAACAAAATTCTACACTGTATTCCACCCCTGTCCAAAGCCACCCCTGTACAAAGCCACCCAACAATGGATTATACCATTGTAAGGTAGGGGTGGTCGACAATGGGGCTGATGCTGGTCTACAATGGGGTTGATGCTGGTCTACAATAGGTTTTTGCTGCAGTGCTATGAGTGTCTTTGTATCAGCTTTTGTGTATTATGAATTAGAAACTGGGTGTAGTCTACATAGGCATAAACATCATCAGCTTCTAATGATGCAATTGAGTGGGGGGTTTTTTTTAATTTTTATATGATAATATTGATCTATGTTTTTATACATACTTTCATTACTATTGATATACTATATTAATAGACAGTATTTTATCAGGTAAAAAACAAGGTATACTTTACTTTTGTTATACTTGTATACTGTAATGCAAGGCTATATTTTCTTTTTCTTTTTTGATTATTTATTATTCTTAATTGTATCAGAAGTAACAGCAATCAAAGTAAGGTGTTTACTATGTTAATGATTATAGTGGAACATAAATGCCTCTCAATCATAAATTTATCATCGTGGAAATTCAATTTGTCTGGCCATAACATATAACATAAAGGCATTGTCATCGAAATGTCCTACTTATTCATTTTTTTTAGTTCAATAATTAATAGTAATTTCTCAAAAATTTTATTATAATAAAAAAATAATATTAATACTACTGAAAAAAAGAAAAAGAATAAAAGTTTAAAAAATACATTTCCACTTAATTGCATAATTAAGAGAAGCTATGATGTTTATGCCTGTGTAAGGGAAATTAATATTAAGGTACACTGTAAAAAGAATAAATTGTTGACTGTAAAAATAAAAAGAAAATACATTTCCTTACATTCATATAATTACCCATGTTACATTTATTGCAGTAAATCATATATACCACATTAGAGTGATCACAATCTAATCTGGGGGTGCATATATATGCAATCTGTCCCAGGTACATGGAATAAGCTGTCTGTTGTGATGACAGTGCAAAGTTGGCACCTAGGTTTTAAACATGGTGTGTTTCCATACTCTTGGGTGGTAGGAAGTAATTTGGATGAAGTCAAAATCGATTTCAAATTGGGTGGCTGTCGTCTAGCAATGATAGGTGGATTGCAAAAAGGAGGTGCAATCCTGGATATATATATATATATACTGTATATCGTTATACGTCACGTAGGTCCTCCAACATGGCGTCAGTGTCCTCACTTATTATCTGTACACAGATTGGCCGATGAGCAATCCAGCTATTGTACTAGAGATCAGTGGATCGGACGCAGGGACAGAGCCTTGGTGGGGTCTACTTAGGTGATAAAAAAAAAAACAGATACGGCACTGTATCTAAAAAATATTTTTACAAAATATTAAAGTATATTCAGAAAAAAATATTCTCAAGCCATATATACTTCATTTCGCTCTGAGGCTTAGTATTGGGTATTTCATGAGGCTCTGATAGAATATAATATTGACAACAATAGAACAATCATCCACCTACTTATAATGAAGTAAATCTAAAATGTATTTATGAAGTATGATCACCTAGACGTGATTCAAAAACGTACATAATTAAACCAACTTTAAAATATCAAACAAAAACAATTGCTTTAAAGATATGCTTTTAAAGAGTATTTTAGTGTACCGTGGTACAAAGCATACGTAATTACAGTACATGAGTGAAAGAAAATAACCTTCAATTAATTCAAAAGATACCAAGCCCTTCATGGCTTGTGGTTTTTTTTTTCTTTCTTTTTATTTTTTGGTGGGTGTGTGTGTGTTTTTTTGTTTTTGTTTTTGTTTTTTTAAATAAATAAATAATAATCAATGCGCTGTCGAAGAAAACTAAACAAAAATGCCAAATATTGGAAGTCCACATTTAATGTATTCGCCTTTTTTCTTTTTTTTTTTTTAGTAATTTCTACCGTATTAATTAAAGATTTACATAATATTTGTGCTTCTTTTGATATTTTACTATCCAGATACGCAATAAGAGGTAATTATTTGCTTTACAATGGAGTCAATCACATGTATTTTATCGTCTTTCTATAATGATAAACCTTTTCCTCTACGTAGTACACGTTACTTTTTACATTGTTTTGCCTGTAGATATAATTTAGTATAGTATGTAGTTTTCTATATCCCATATAAAGCCTTGGATCGTTAAGGGCATGTGTTTAGTCATTCAATCCATAGATGCTTAAGCTTGTGTTTAAAAAATTATACTTAGCGCCCTCTCTCGGATAAAGTAACCATCCCAACATCAAAATGATGTTTTAATCAACCGACGAGAAAAAAAAATTGTACCATTACCGGTACATTAGCTAACAATTGTCATTAAGTTCTACAGTCTGTTTTATATACTTTTGTGTGAAATAAACGACTGTGTCTGAGTGCCGATAAGTAAGACAACATCTCTATGGAGATTATATCTTTTTATCCAGAATGAATTTTATAAAGGCAACCAGTTTTTTTGTTTGTTTGTTTTGTTTTGTTTTGTTTGTTTGTTTGTTTTTGTTTTTTGTCACTTATCAATTGGAGTAGTCATCGATTACACGAAAAATGTAGTTTCCTCAACGGTGATGGTTCAATACTTTGAATTCCATTGATTGTTATATTAAGCCCTGTCTAGACTATCAAATTTTATTTGACAAAGTGACATGCCTAATATGGTCATGATGACGTCACATATGCACATCATAATGGGCATACAACAGTCTTTTGTCGAAGAAATTTTATAATCTGGACAGAGATTTATGTATTTCTTAGATTCTTTATCCATAATGTGTGTTATTCCTACGCGCGCATACGCGCCCATAAAAGGCTCATTACGTGCGCCTCTGTTTAGCCAATTGATTGGCCACCTAATGTAATTTACATTACAAGCGAATAAATGCGGGCTCGGATTTAAATATTACGTAATATTGCGAAGTGCTGACACTTTATATATAAATAAATTGATCCTCTTTAGCTCAGCCTTGAAATTAAGTACCTCTATCTATTGATCTCTCAATTAAAAATTGTCATAAACGTTTAGGCCTATTATAATTTTCCAGCATGTTTGTACGACACAAAGGCAGACATTAAATAATAGTACATTAATTTACATTTAATTCCGTATCTCGGTGCGTAGGCTTACTGCATTGCGTTCATAAATGCAGCCCTCTGATTTCCATTAATCAATGTAATGTTGTTGTTGAAAGAAGTCAAAATAATAAAATATGGAATGCATATTAGGTCTATATTATATTTTTTATTTTAATTCTTAGTGAATTTAATTAAAATAGTGTGTGTAGAGTTCCCTTTTAAATTTCCAAGTGTGTCCCCTTTCCGAGTAATTTTCCCCCGTGGGCCATGAAGCGCGACTCGTTTTATTGGAACTAGAAACTAAATGGCTAATTACTGCTACGTTTAAAACAATAATGTGCATCCGTAGCTTACATAGCTACTGTACCGTACTTTGTCCTGTGGTTGGTTGTACGGTACAACGTTTCTTTATGAACATATTACCGTACGTAGGCCCAATCATAATTAAATCAGTCTCTTAATGAGTCTATGGTCATAATGTAAACATAAACTTAGGCCCATTCATTGTCGGTTTGGCGGAATATTCGCAAACAAAAACCATTAACGGCATTCCACAGTATGCCCGGCGAAATGAAATGATCATTTGTTTAGAAGTATACGAGTGCTGTGAAAATATGGGCCTACTATACGTTTGTATACTCGAAAATATAAAATATGGGTTATGAGATACAAAAATGTCTTTATGCAATAACAGAAAACGTTCAAAGCTCATCGTTACCTGTCCACGAAGTATCAAAACGGAAGAATATGAGGGCGCCTTACTTCCATTCATTACTTTTTAGACGTTGTTTTATGTTTGTGCCTCATTATATACTGATTTTCTTTTCTATGCAAGTATTAATGTTCGCGAAATCTTATAATAATGTACAACATGGAAACTTAATTATTCTTACTTGTACGAAATGTAAATAACGTTAAATGTGAGTACAATTACACGAATGCTTTAAAGGAAGAAGGTAATAAATAAGTTTGCTGATCAATGCTTTCCATTTAAACATGTCTTTTCGAAAACCAAATTTAATGTCTACGATAAAATATATAACATTTGGTCTTCTAAACTTATCCTTATTAGGTAAAGGGATCATTAATGAAAAAAATATATCGTGAAGAAATATATCTAGGCCCCATGCATCATTAAAATATCTCTTGGTTTGTAAATGAATACATTAGACTTTTTGTTTATTTTAGTAGTGTAATTGCTTATTATTTGCTTTTGTTTTCGTCAAATAGCTTGGGCTCAGTTAGCCAAACAAAGCTAAAATGTTTAAAGAATGTTCTACCATGTTACACAGATCACATTAGTATCAGAAGCAACAGGATGGAAGTTAATGGGCCTAATCAATTATTAATCATTCAAAATGAGGAAAACACACCGATAATAGGCCTGTTTACTAGTTTCACGATCGTGATTCTAAATTTAGTAAATGTAGAATCCGAGACGCAGAGAAGGTAT